>NW_027618459.1:0-72194 GCF_964187855.1 Myxine glutinosa | reverse complement strand
GTGATAAAAGCGACTGTAAGGGACTGCTTTACCAGATGACTTGGGAGATGACCTGGGAGATGAGCAAAGAGGCGGCACCAAGAGGAGCGGTGAGATGCGAAACGCTCCAAGCCAAAGAGGAGAGGTACTCGGCAAGGAAACCAGCTTTGGAGAGACGCGCTGTAAGGAGGGAGACGGCTCCACCACAAGAAGAGGAGCAGGTGTGCCGAACCAGCGCGTGACGTCGACCGCAGCGGATACGCGACGGAGGGTTTTCCCGCCAAAACCGCGAGGAATTGAGAGCTGCTGCCTCCGACTTTGCCTCCCTCTCAAGCAATCCACCTCAAGCCCTACCTGCCTGCAATATCCCCTGTGTAAGTGTGAACGTCCTGTCCTGCTCGTTGTCTTGGGGTTAAGTAAAAATGAATAGTGTAAGTTAACGATTCGCTGTGTTACTGCTTCTTCCATCCATTGCTTGTGTGTGTATAATAAATCTGTTCTTCCTCCGTATTCTTCTTCTTCTTCTTTTTCATTCTCTTTCGGTCGCTTTAGAGGTTTCCCGATTGAATATCTGTGGGGCGATCTGGTCAACGTCGGGTGGAATCGGGGAGTAACTGTTCGGACGCGGTTAAATACACCACCGCTCGGTCAATATAACATCTAAAACCGCATCTGTAACAATATATATCTATGTATATATATGTATATATATATACATATATATATATATATATATATATATATATATATATATATATATATATATATATATATATATATATATATATATATATATATATATATGTATATACATATATATATATATACATATATATATATATATATATATATATATATATATATATATATATATATATATATATATATATATATATATTGTTACAGACGCGGTTGTGGATGTTGGTTTACCGAGCGGTTTGGTATGACCGCGTCTGCACAGTTTACCCGATTATACTCGAACGTTGGCCGAGTCGCGCTACGCTAAATCAATTGAGGAAAGGACACAACGGCTGGGTTAAAATGACACGACACCAGGGGTACAGTTCTCAAGACCTCCGGAGGAGGTTATAATATTTCGGAACGTTAGATTACAAGGACGAGAGAGACAGCATAGGAAGGTAGGCACTTAAATACGGTCTTATAGTAGCCCCGACAGACGACAGATAAACGGGACAAGACTGACTCACACCGGGATTGATGGCAAGGAAGGGCAGGTAGTCGAGGCTCAAGGTGCACCTCGGCTCAGGGGCAGAATCGACCCGGTCCGGTCCAAAGATGCAGGGAGGTATCGTCGCGCTGGAGGTGGCGTCCTTTTCTCTCCGTAGTTCAGGCGCATCTGACCTCACATCCGGTAAGTCGCTGCGTATATCCAGCGGGGAGTGACACGCCCTCGGCTCGTTAGCTCCGCCCCAGATGGAATCGGCCCGTTGCTTCTTATTGGGTGCGGGGGGTTACCGGGCTCCGCCCTTGACGAGGGGCCGACAGTCAGCCCCTTCGTGGTAACCCCGTCGGCGCAGATGGGCAATGGCGGCTAACCAAGCCGGTGTGAGGACGCACACTCCCCACGCGCTGTTGTTGTAGTTGTTGTTGTTTCATGAGGAAGATGGGAGGAGGTATGGGGAGGTCCTAAACTCACTACTGGTGCCATACAATCACATTCTGGTGCAACGAAGAGTCAGAATTAATGGAAACGAGTCCTTAACTGACATAGACTAAGAATAACTAGCAAGAGGTCCTATAGTTGTCTACGTGAGATGCGGTGAACCTGGGCACGACATTTAATGGGGGAAAAAGGGGAAGGTCGGGGCTACAGAGTGTTGTTTACAGACAATGGGACTAGGGAATGGGGGATTGGGGATAGTTGGGGAGTATTGGGGAAATAGGGGAATATTTACAAGCGGATATGGAGGCCAAATCCCATATCCGCAACATTGCACCCTTCTCTACCCTCGGGGCGTCCCGACCCGATAAATTTTTACCTATTTTAGTGTGGCACTCAGATGTAGTTCCCTCTACTATTAACTCTACCCTGAGTGCGACAGTTTTACAGATATTCACAAATGAGTAAATATCTCCCCCTGCGACGTTGCACCCTTCTCCTCACAGAAACACACCCACAGGATAACCGAATCGCGGAAAGAATTCGCAAACTAAACATACAGCCGGTAGGGAGCATTATTTACAAGACTACGCTGATATTTACACTACGATCCAGGACCTGTTTTTGGAGGAACACATGCAGATGTTATGCATAGAGAGAGCACGCATGCCAGCATCGATACACCAACCCACGAGTGCTCTGTGGCCTTACGGCCTTTAATAATGTGCAGAGCACCCCTTCCAAGCACCAAAAGCACCACCCCATCATGTACAGTCAGCACCATCCGGTGCACCAATAAAGTGTTTATAAATCACCGGTGGTGTCGCAGCCGGCCGTTGTTCTGCCGCTGGTCTTGCCTTCGTGTGGTGCACTTGGTGTTCTGGCTTCCTTCAAAAATAAAGAAAGGCGCCAACCGCGTCCATTTCTGTATTGTGGTGTCAGGGGGCCAACTAAAAGTGGTTCACCTGTATGGCATAGGTGCCACGTTGACCAATAGGTCCATCCACGGGTGGTGCTTGCCCGCAAGAGAACTGCGGTCCATGGTGGGCGGCCACAAAAATTGCGGTCCATATGGTGTATCGATCCCGGCAGCAAGCAGCGAAAGTGCAGGCCCACAACTGCGGAGCCAGCACCTCTCTCTCCTCTCTCTCTGCCCCAAAGCAAGATCCTCGGAGGTGGGAGACAAAAGAAGAAGACAAGTGAGTAAGGTGGTAAGGGCGCAAAAGTGCACGCAATATAAGATGATGCACACTGGGGGCACATGGGAACCAGGTGAGACAGGTACGTTCCTACCGTACGCCCCCCCCCCCCACCAGGTAACCTACATGGCCCCTCCCTTACCCCTTACTGTATCCACAAAACGCAACACTACCCATAAACATCTACTTTACAAATCAACAAACGTCCCTACTGTCTTCCCCGTTCCTCCCATAAACCAAATTCGTCTTCTCTCCCTCCTAACCAATCAAATTTGCCATTTTCAACTCTCATCAAAATTTGCCATCTCCAACTGAACATCAAAATTTGCCATTACCAATTCATCATCAGTCCCTCCTAGGGAGGGAGAGATGGAATCACCCCAATGTCTCATCCACGTCGTGATGCGTCTCACAAATCCAACAGCAATCCTTACTTCCTGCAACACAAAACAAAGAAAACACAGGTGTGGAGTCATCATCATCACCACAGGCAAGTGGCTGCGTATGGTGCGACAGGTTCATCAATCCTAACTATTTCCTAAATGACTTTAACAACTTTACATTACCCGGGGTCTTTCCCTGCCAATCCATTGGCCAACTTACACTATGGGTTCTAAAAACCAATTCCCATTGACCAAACTGTGGTGCTTTTCAATTTGGGGTCTCACTCCCCCGATTCATCTCCCGGTGCCCTCGCTCAATTTCTGGGCTGTGGCGTGTACCTCTCCCAGCGGGTCTACCCACCTGCACACCTCCACCACTGCAGTTGCCTCCGAGCTTACCTGCTCCTCACCCTATCCTAACTACCTGGGGAAGGCCCTCTGGCGCTCTCCCCACTCGGTGCCCTCTCTGGCACTGGGCTACCCGGGTCCGTCCTCCGGATCCTCGGCCCCCCCTGACACTAACGGCTCCCAGAGCCCACCTGCGGCCTCACCTGGCCGACATCCTCACAGTGGTGGAGTGCCCAACCAACTACACACACTAACAGGCTACACGCCCAGCCATTTCCACAACACTAATGCACCCATCCACGACACCATTCTGCAACCGCACCACAAATGCCAATATCCAACCACAATTTACCTATACCCTCTACCTAACACTTACACTACCCGCCCCGGGTATCCGTGATGGGGGTCCATTCTTCCCCCATTCACACCTTCGCACCATGCACACCACTCCGTACCACTTACTCCAACTCTCTCCACACCACTCATTCTCTGCTCCATGTATTCCACACACCTGTACTTGCACACCTGTGCTCTCACACCTGGTGCCACCTGCACCCTTCTCTCCCCAAGCGCATTCGCGCTGATCCACAACACTCACTACTCACACACTGCTCCACACACCTGTCCAGTTGCACACCTGTGCAATCACACCTGTTCAATTCTCAACCACACGGCATCATCTCACCTAACTACTCCCCTCTGAAACTTGCGCTTCCCAGTCGTCCCTTTAAACTATTGCGCTCCCACGTCATTATCATCCACACTAATCTACCTGCGTCCCCACTACAGGTATCAGTCACTAACTAAACTTAACGTTACCTAATGTCATCTTCGCTAGATCCCTACACACAATATAACCTAACCCACCCGGGCTAGTTTTCACTGCCATACACCCCATAAACTATAGCGCATTTGCCCCACTATGGGAAGGGTGGCAGGGATGCCCCCCTTACCCACCGGGCCCATCGCTCACTACCAATTTTGCACATCAAATTTCAACAAATCAAATTTTTTTTGCCAATCACTACCCATCATCTGCCAATCATTACTGCCACTCCTTTGCCAATCATCAAATTTTGTTTTTCTCTAATTTTGGGGCCAAAACACTATCCTCATCACACAGTCTACTCACTAATGCCTCTCGGTGCGCCAATTCCTGTCCAAAGCCCGGCTTCGTAAAGCCAAGCCATGAATGCGGGTTGTTCTGCGCCAGCGGCTGGATGCGTCCGGCACTCGGTGCAGGGAAGGAGGTTTACCCGGGCCGAGATCCCACGCACCTTCTCGGCACGGAGCCATCCCATGGCTCGATCTCGACCTGCCGGAATGCCTCAACAAAAAGTGGTCGCCATGACGACCCTTCCTATCCAGCCGCCCGCTCCGCCTAGTGGAGCACGGACGCGGCCGTTCAAAGCGAGGCCCAGCACGCACCGAGGGCCCGATTCGGCTAAAAGTCGCTCTAACCGCTAACCCGTTTAACGTCGATGCTTCACCTGCATGCTTACACCCCGCAGCCCGTTCCTTGCTCACACATCCAGCCGTGCCCATGCTCCTCGTACCTTTCCTTACACACCCAGGTACACTCATTCCACTCACAGCCTTGGTCACACACCGGACCACCGAACACTTTGGCACACATTCGTTGGTCGCACACCTCACCAACACACCTCTTCGCGCCCCCTCCTCGGTCACCTCCTCTGTGACAATCACAGGTGTGCTCTCATTCGCACACCCAACCACGTGCCTCACTACCAATTCCAGCGTGCATTCCCACTCACGCTCTACCATTCCAGGTGTGCTTCCTTTCTCACCTGTCACAACCAACTCACGCTCCGTGTCACTCTTACTACTCTCACCTCCACTCTTCACAGCGCACTCACCCTAACTCTTGACAGCGCACTCTTTCCTCATGCACCTGTCCGTTACACACCTTTCTCGCGCACACTCGCCCGTTACACCCTCTGTAACACTCACCACAGGCGTGCATTCTTCCTTGCCTTTGACAGCGCACTCTTTCCCCATGCACCTGTCCGTCACACACCTTTCTCACGCACACTCTCCCATCACACCCTCTGTAACACTTACCACACCGCGCTTCCATGTGCTCCCTCGCACACGTGCTACGACCGACTCACTCTCGCCAGCACCCTCACTCCTTGGCACGCACTTTTTCCTCACACACCCCAGAGTCGGACTTTCTCGCACACCTCCTTTTTCGCACACCAGACCTGTCGCACACTTCACCAACGGCCTCTCACGAACACCCGGGTCCATCTCGACCCCCAAGCTTCTTAAATCACCTGGCGCATCATACGCACGACCATATTGGTCACCACTTACACCGGGTCCTCTTCCTCTTCGCTTCTCCTCCATCACCTGCGAATCCCTCATCCGGTTAATGAGCACATCATCACGATCCAAACACAGACTTTGGACCAATTCTTTTATCTCCTCTTTTATCTCTTTCTTATCCCCTCTCCGTCGCTTCTTAATTTCGCTCACCCCTTCTTCCACTTCTTCTAATTTCTGCCTCACCTCCTTTATTCCCCGGTACGTCTCCTCAAGCTCGTCCTCCAAGGCTACCTTGACCGTTTCCATGTGCGTCCTCACCTGCCGGTCCTTCGTCTCCATTACCTCTATCACCTCGTCCAACCTCGTTGTCAGTCCCTCACGTACCATCTGACATTCCCTCTTCGTCGCTATCAAGTCGTCTTTTAGTTCTTTCTGTGTCGCTTTTAACCCTCCTAATACCGCAGTGTTCCTTTGAACCTGCTCCGTTAGTCCTTTTTGTCCCTCCGTCAGCTGTTCCACCTCCTGCGTCAGGTCCTCTATGCCCCCTTGCAATTTTATAGTCCCCTTTCTCACCTCCTTCTCCATGTGCTCCTTACAGTGCCTCACCTCCTCGCGCACTCCTCCGACCTCCTCACTCACACCTCTTCTGATCTCCTCTCCCATCACTTGCATCTCCTGCCCAGATGCCACCCTCATCTGCTCCATTTCCTCCCTGTGAGCATCCAGTTTGGTTTCTACCCCCATTCTGACCCCCTCTATCTGCTGCCCCATTTGTTTAACTTCCCTTTCCGCTTGGTCCCTCATGTCCCTCAATTTGCCTTCCATCCTGTTTTCTAACCCCTCTAACCCCTTTTTCATCCCTTCCATTTGATTCTGCTGAACGGCCATTCTGTTTTCTACCCCCATTAACCCCTCCTGTATTTCCCCTAATCTATTGTCTAATCCCTCTATTCTACTCCCTAACCCCCCAATCTGGGCCCCCATGTCATCCCTCAATTTCTCGCTATTGGACCCCATTTGGCCCTCCAATCGCTCACCCTGAGCATCCATCCGGTTCCCCATTACCCCCATTTGGCCCTCCAATCGCTCATTATCAGCCCTCATTTCCTCCCTCATTTTCTCGCTATTCTGGGCCATAAGGGGCTTCATTTGTATGAAAAAAAGGTTAAAATCTACCAGCGGCGCTACTACTGTCGCGGGCGTGGTCGCCGTGGCCATCTGCGAGGCGCCATTTTGCGCGCCCGCACCCTCGTGCGCGATGACGCTATTTTGCGAATCTGCTACCCTCACTGCTTCGCTCTCCTCTTGTCCCTCAATTTGGTCCTGGATCGACCCTGCCTCACTCTCTTTTACCGGAACCCAGCCGTCTTGGTCTGCCATAGCGCGACTTTCAAAATTCGGGTTTTTATTTTCGTAAAACAAAATCAAATTTCGCCGTTATAATTTCGAGCGCGTGAAACGCGCTCCGGATCGAATCCCACTTCCCGACACCAAATGTTACCCTAACGGTACAATTGGTGTTCCAAAATTTGGGCCTAACAAATTTAGTCCCAGGTCCGAATCCAACTCCTCGACACCAAATGTTACAGACGCGGTTGTGGATGTTGGTTTAATGAGCGGTTTGGTATGACCGCGTCTGCACAGTTTACCCGAATATACTCGAACGTTGGCCGAGTCGCGCTATGCTAAATCAATTGAGGAAAGGACACAACGGCTGGGTTAAAATGACACGACACCAGGGGTACAGTTCTCAAAACCTCCGGAGGAGGTTATAATATTTCGGAACGTTAGATTACAAGGACGAGAGAGACAGCATAGGAAGGTAGGCACTTAAATACGGTCTTATAGTAGCCCCGACAGACGACAGATAAACGGGACAAGACTGACTCACACCGGGATTGATGGCAAGGAAGGGCAGGTAGTCGAGGCTCAAGGTGCACCTTGGCTCAGGGGCAGAATCGACCCGGTCCGGTCCAAAGATGCGGGGAGGTATCGTCGCGCTGGAGGTGGCGTCCTTTTCTCTCCGTAGTTCAGGCGCATCTGACCTCACATCCGGTAAGTCGCTGCGTATATCCAGCGGGGAGTGACACGCCCTCGGCTCGTTAGCTCCGCCCCAGATGGAATCGGCCCGTTGCTTCTTATTGGGTGCGGGGGGTTACCGGGCTCCGCCCTTGACGAGGGGCCGACAGTCAGCCCCTTCGTGGTAACCCCGTCGGCGCACATGGGCAATGGCGGCTAACCAAGCCGGTGTGAGGACGCACACTCCCCGTGCGCTGTTGTTGTAGTTGTTGTTGTTTCATGAGGAAGATGGGAGGAGGTATGGGGAGGTCCTAAACTCACTACTGGTGCCATACAATCACATTCTGGTGCAACGAAGAGTCAGAATTAATGGAAACGAGTCCTTAACTGACATAGACTAAGAATAACTAGCAAGAGGTCCTATAGTTGTCTACGTGAGATGCGGTGAACCTGGGCACGACATTTAATGGGGGAAAAAGGGGAAGGTCGGGGCTACAGAGTGTTGTTTACAGACAATGGGACTAGGGAATGGGGGATTGGGGATAGTTGGGGAGTATTGGGGAAATAGGGGAATATTTACAAGCAGATATGGAGGCCAAATCCCATATCCGCAACAATATATATATATATATATATATATATATATATATATATATATATATATATATATATATTGTTGCGGATATGGGATTTACATCCATCCATATCCGCTTGTAAATATTCCCCTATTTCCTCAATACTCCCCAACTCTCCCCAATCCCTCAATCCCTAGTCCCACTTTCTGTAACCAACACTCTTTAGACCCGACCTCCCCCTATTTCCCCCCATTATATGTCGCATCCAGGTCCACCGCATCTCACGTCGACAACTATAGGACATCTTGCTAGTTATTCTTAGTCTGTCAGTTAAGGATACATTTCCATTTATTCTGACCCTTCGTTGCACCAGAATGTGATTGTATGGCACCGTTAGGAAGTTTAGGACCTCCCAATACCTCCCCGCAGCCCTTCCTCACAGTTCTCAGTAACAACAACAACAACAGCAGCAACAACAACAACAACAACAGCAGCGGCGGGCGCGGGAAGTGCGCGTCCTCACTCCGGCTTGGTTGGTAGGGGGTGTTGGGAGGGCACTAGGCCTTCCCAACGAGCCGCCATCGAACATGTGCTCGACGGGGTTACCAAATAGGGGCTCCCTGTCAGCTCCTCGTCAAGGGCGGAGCCCGGTAACCCCCACACCCAATGGAAGCGGCGGACCGGCCCCAGTGGGGCGGAGCCAACCAGCCGAGGGCGTGTCACTCCCCGTTGAGCATGCGCAGCAGAGGGAGTGGTGACGTCAGATGCGAAGAGCTGAAGGAGAAAGGACGCACCCTCCGAGCGCCGAGAGACCTCTGCCATTAAGAAAGACCTCCCAACGACTGAGCTGTATCCTGTCCCTCAGCCAAGGTGCACCTTGTGCCATCGGTCTACCTGCCATCAATCCCTGTGTGAGTCAGCCTTGTCCGTTTGTCCGTGGTCTGTCTGGGGCTAAGTAAGCCAGTTAGATAAGCTAATCTTTGCACTGTGTCACCTGCTGTAAATAACCTTGACTGCTCCTTTTCGTTTGTGTGGTATAAATAATAAATCCTGTTCCTCTTCTGTACGTCTTCGTCCTCTTCTTCCTCTTTCCATTCGATCGCTTTAGAGTTTTCCCCAATTGAATATCTGTGACGCGATTTGGCCAACGTTCGGGGTAATCGGGTAAACTGTACGAACACGGCGGCCATTCCGCTCGGTCAAGCAACATCTTTAGCCGTGTCCGTAACAATATATATATATATATATATATATATATATATATATATATATATATATATATATATATATATATATATATATATATATATATGTATATATATATATATATATATATATATATATATATATATATATATATATATATATATATATATATATATATATATATATATATATATATATACATACATATGAAGAATAAAAAATAATGTAATACAAATAAAATAATGCAATATATAAAATATATATATAAATATGTAATAATATAATATATAATAATATTATGTATAATATAAATAATGATATAATATATATATATATTAAATATATATGAAGAATAAAAAATAATGTAATACAAATAAAATAATGTAATATATAAAAATATCTATAATATGTAATAATATAATATATAATAATATTATGTATAATATAAATAATAATATAATATATATATTAAATATATATGAAGAATAAAAACCAATGTAATAAAAATGAAATAATGTAATACATCTTATAATAGAGCAAACATATATGGTTCGCTATGTATGTATGTTTATATGTGACGAAAACGTCTTCTTCTTCAAATAAAATTACCACCATCTTAATTAACCCTCTTAATTGCGTTAAGACTGCTGAGACCCCTCAGACCTTTCATGACCCTTTAATTCCCCCAAGACCCTTCAGACCACCAAGACCCCTGAAGACCCAAAATACCCTGAAGACCCCCAAAGACCCCAAAGACCCAAAACACCCCGAAGACTCAAAACACCCCGAAGACCCAAAACACCCCGAAGGGCCAAAACACCCCGAAGGGCCAAAACACCCCGAAGGGCCAAAACACCCCGAAGGGCCAAAACACCCCGAAGAGCCAAAACACCCCGAAGAGCCAAAACACCCCGAAGAGCCAAAACACCCTGAAGACCCAAAGCACCCCGAAGACCCAAACCACCCCGAAGACCCAAACCACCCCGAAGACCCAAAAGTCCCCAAAGACCCAAAACACCTGGAAGACCCAAAAGACCCCAAATACCTAAAACACCTCAAAGACCCAAAACACCTTGAAGACCCAAAACACCCCGAAGACCTAAAAGACACCGAAGACCCAAAACACCCTGAAGACCCAAAATACCCTGAAGACCCAAAAGACCCCAAAGACCAAAATACCCCAAAGACCCAAAATGCCCCTGAAGACCCCGCAGACCCAAAAGACACCGAAGACCATTAAGACCCAAAAGCCTCTGAAGACACCAAAGACCCCAAAGACCCTGAAAGACCCAAAAGACACTGAAGACCGTTAAGACCCAAAAGCCTCTGAAGACACCAAAGACCCCAAAGACCCAAAACACCATGAAGACCCAAAAGACACCGAAATGGTCAAAGATGGCTACCCCTCTGAAACGACGTGTGGTGAGGCGCGTGGAGCGCACCGAGTCACGCTAGTAAAAAATAATATAATATGTGGTAATATAATATATAATAATATAATATATATAATAATATAATATATAATAATATAATATAAATATTAATATTAAATATATAATATTATATAATTATATATATATATATATATATATGAAGAATAAAAAATAATGTAATAAAAATAAAATAATGTAATATATAAAAAACAATATATGTTATAATATAATATATAATAATATTATATATAATATAAATAATAATATAATATTATATATATATTAAATATATATGAAGAATAAAAAATAATGTAATAAAAATAAAATAATGTAATATATAAAAAATAATATAATATGTAATAATATCAAATATAATAATATTATATATAATATAAATAATAATATAATATTATATATATATTAAATATATATGAAGAATAAAAAAGAATGTAATAAAAATAATAATGAATAATAATAAAAATCAATAATGACCTGACAAGGAAAGACTTTAGATTGTGGAATGGTTGACTTTGAAGGATACTTGGAGATGTGGTTTGTCCAGGATGTGTTACATCCAAAGGTGATGCCAAATTAAAGAGACTGCAATTATTCCCAGAGATTGGGTTAAGAATCAAATGAGGGTTGGAGATTTTTGGTGTTTTTTTTTTCCTCAAAGCGACACCTCTATGGAAAGACGAGATGAAAAAAATGTCAGACTTGGCTGAGATGAAACTTGGATTTGGCTAGGTTGTGACATAGTCAGCTCATGGTGAAGAAATGGAGTTCAACTAACTCTATGCCCACTCATTCTGCATGAAGTTTACCTTAACTCTCTTAATGCCAGCAGCAGTATTACCAATAATTAATTTTACTGTTATCGTGAATTAAAAGAAAAAGTTTTCTATGCAGCAAGAGTCAGGATACTCAGCTGGAGAAAGTTCACTGGTATGTCAAGCTTTGAGTGGCCTATTTATGCTTCTCTTTGTCTCTTCTAACCATGCTGGCCCATTCAGACGGTGTATTGTGATGGCTATGGGGGACGTCGGTGGCTTTGCAGTCAAGTACAGCAAAATCAATCTCTCAGAACGGGTGTGCAAATTGGTCAGCTTAGCTGGCATACTGTTGTTGTTGTTTCGTATGCAGCATGTGGCTGCTGGTTGCATCATTTCTGGGAACGTGGCTGTGCCACTGATGCAGTGCCCCCTATTTAGGCTTGGGCAACAAAAAAATGATTACCCAGTTAAAATAATATTCCCTCCATCGGAACTGGGAATCAAACCCCTAAATGCTACATAGCGGATTACCCCGCCTGAAACGGTTCCGAGGCTCTCGAGTCAATTCCTACTCGTACTTAAGGCACCGATGACATCATCATGAATAGATGTTGTTCCCCATGGGGGAGTTCATGACAATGAGCCATGTTTCAATTATTTCTATGGAGCAGTTTCGGAGATGTAGAGGTGCAATTTTTTCGTTTTTTTCCGAATATGGCGCCCATACTACGTGACCTATGACGTCATAATTATCATTAAACAATTCTACAGGAGAAGGCGATCCTATGGTGAAAATTTCGTGTCAATTGGACCAACGGTTGTAGAGAAAAGCATACTCCCATTCTGTGCTGATAATGATAATAACATATTATAATCTGCACTATTCCATTTTGTGTCCTTGAAACATGAAAAAGCAAATCATTGTCATGCAGCTTATTGAAATGAAATGGTGTGTGTGTATGTGTATGTGTATGTGTATGTGTGTATGTGTATGTGTATGTGTATGTGTATGTGTGTGTGTGTGTGTGTGTGTGTGTGTGTGTGTGTATGCATATGTGTATGTGTATGTGTGTGTGTGCGTGTATGTGTATGCATATGTGTATGTGTATGTGTGTGTGTGTGTGTGTGTGTGTGTGTGTGTGTGTGTGTGTGTGTGTGTGTGTATGTGTATGTGTTTGTGTATGTGTGTGTATGCATATGTGTATGTGTATGTGTTTGTGCGTGTGTGTGTGTGTGTGAATGTGAGTGTGAGTGTGAGTGTGAGTGTGTGTGTGTGTATTTGGTTGCTCAGTATTTCACTGGGATGAACTGGGTAAAATGAGGTGCAAAAATAAGTCCCTATAATGAATAACCCAAATGTTTGCTTGTGAAACCTACTTTCTGTTATTCGGTAACATGTGGGGTATAAGTGCGAAGGATGGGCAATGAACGGTCTGTTGAACAACTGTAATGGTAATTTACTGTGGGAACGAAACACAGACTGGCCTGTTTTCCAGGGCTTCACCCAGCCTCATGTGTCTTGCCTCTACTAGAAATCACTCTGAGCAGACCATTTTGTACTGTCAAAACCAATGCAATTTGAATGCCAGATCCTCACGACAGACATGGAGGTTATGAAAAAAAATACAAGTGTAACAAAATGACAAACTTCGTATTCCTCTTATACAGCGACATAAATTACACTGCAGGTCATAAATGCAGCTCTGTCCATCTCCACCCAACCGCAAACAAAACAAGATGGCCTCACTTCTGGTGAAATATATATATATATATATGTATATCTAAAATCTAGAAAGATTATACTAGATCTTTGCATCTGTTGGTGAAAGGAGAACTATCCGTTTGTGTGTGCATGTGTGTTATATCCACTGCGCCTGATTTTATACATAATATTATATATATATTGCATCCACAACATACCAAACCTTATTGTATGACATGTATTTTTCAACGTTTGGCGGACAAGACCAAACTGTTAGTGGAGAATGCAAGCCAAGTGGGTTCAGGCTGAGTGCATTGAAATGATCCCTGTGCAGAGAGGCAGCTTCCCGTTGATTCCCCGACGGCACAAAGCTACAGGAAGCAAGCGGGCAGATGTGGAATTCCGGCCATGTGGTTTTCATTAAGGAGACACGATACCTTCCCCTGTGTGGGTAGATCAAGATTAAAATCACATGCTTTTGTTAATAGATACAATGCTATGTCAAAATATTCCTCAAATAAACAGTCGTGTGTGTGTGTGTGTGTGTGTGTGTGTGTGTGTGTGTGTATGTGTGTGTGTGTGTGTGTGTGCGCATAAGATTAATGTTGTTTTACTCTTGCTCTTCTTGTCGTCGTTCACGTCAGCTCATGAATGTCAAAGGATTGTTGGTACTGGTAGGCAAGTGCTTAAATGAGGGCAGTTTAAATATATAGAGTGCGGGTGGTCCTAGCAAGTAAAAAATTACCTTATCTCAGGAATCCACCTGAAGGTGGGGGCAAACATTTGCAACTTCGACCCAACTTATTGCATGCAACACGCATTTTTTGTGTTATTGAGTGACAAAGTTGGGCCAGTGTATGCCCCCTCCCTCACAACAGTATATACAGTTCCAGTGTCATGGGAAAAAAACAATAAGTTATATCTCTTCATTGCAATTGAGAACAATTTTCTTTCCTTTAGCCAATGGGGAAGCACCGTCTCAGAAATGTATGAGGGGTGTGGCTTGGTGATTGTGGTTAGTGTTTAAAATAAGAGAGAAAACATGGCCATTGCTGAATAGGGGAACATAAAAGTAGGAAAGTAGTCTTGAAAGTCTGCTGATATAAGCAGGATTGTGTTGAGAATATCAAAAAACATTGTACACAAGGTCCAAAGACATCTTCTACTCATGTGTGAGAATCTTGTTCTGATTTACTTTCAAAGTTTGGGCTGGCTTTCTGTTTGGGGTTTTTTTTCATGTCCGCACGACTTACTTTCTCAATCGAAGCTGCTGCTAATAATATTGCCACACATTTCCGAAGCGACAGTTCGTAAGAATCTGTGGGTGAAGGTCTTTTAAATGTGATCTCCGAGAGCTAATCAGGTTGGGCGGTGACCAGCTCTGGCAATCACCCAAATGGTTTCATATAGCATCTGATTTCACCGCAGAAGTGATTGAGTAACACTACCTTGATTACGAAGAAGTTATTTATTAAAGGCTTGGAATAAGAAACTAAATGGCACAGAATAGTTAAATACTCAACAATGATCACCAATTACAATGATATGTGCCAGCAGGGGAGCTATAAGACTAGTAAAAAGAAATAAAATAAAATAATGGTTGAGAGATTAAAAGAACAAAAAACCTAATTCAGGACCAATAGAAATGTGCTGAGAACAAGAGGGTAGTGAGAAGTATGAAGATCACATCAGGAGAAGGATGGCCGCTATCTACTTTGGCTACTTGCAAAGCTGTGGCATTGAATGGTGAGCAGTTGGCAAGGTATAAGTATCCTTGTTAGGGCAGGGAAGTAGGGAGGGGCATCTGCAGCATGCAGAGCAGGAGTCGTGAGAAATAGTGAAGGAGTCATGAAAGAGAAACAACACACAGGCTGGCTCAGAGGATCCTCGAGAGTCCCTCAGATTGCTCGGCGCGCATGCGTAGAAACCCCGGGTACAGTCATTTGGGATGGCCTCGGCGTATTTCATGCCTGCCAGATAAGGATTGGAGAATGAAACTGCAAGAAAAAACTTTTAAAGAAGCCGAAAATATTTGCAAATGTACCTGCGAGAAAGGAGTGTGCCTCTGCACAACGAAACAGTTGGAGAACTTCCCGATTGACTCGTCCAAAAAATTGATATATTGCAAAAACTCCCGAAGATATGGCTCCTTGTGAAAGGCCGAAGGTTCGTAGATGGGCACGTTCTATCCAAACCTTTGTGCTTTTTAACACTGATGGAAAGATCATATCTGGTGCTTACTGATGTACACCGTAAGTATAAAATGATGATATTTACTAATAATCATGCTTGAGGAGGAAAGGGGGGGGGGGGGGGGGTTGTGTTTTAGTTTTATGGGTTGAGTTGTGAGTTGTGAGTGAGAGTTTTATGGGCTGAGAGCTATTATAAAAAAATATTTTTTTTGTTTGTTTGGATCCGAGGCCACAATAAAGATTATACTAGATTTTTGCATCTGTTGGTGAAATGAGAACCATCGGTTTGTGTGTGCATGTGTGTCATATCCACTGCGGCCACTATCTAATTGTATTAACAGGAAATGATAGGAACCCGACTCCTATCATCCATGGATATTTCATGTATTTCCTATATTCTCAGGAGTCTGATTTTCATTCGGGAACACAACAATTATGGTAAACCAACTCGAAATTGCCACTCTTTCATCTAAATGCTGAAAATTATGTTTAAAAAACAATTTGAATCACAGATTCTGCGCTAATAACAGAAGGTCAGAACCGCACTACTGTAAACACATACAGCGCATGCGCAAAAGGCCTCATTTAGCAGGCATAAGTTATTTTAAAATGCAAGTATTACGAACTGATGTTCTCCTTCATCAATCTCTCTAACTCAACTGCTCTCAGCCAGTCTTCCAACCTTGACCTGGTACATCCTTTTAAAAGGTGATTCCTCACGAGATTGACAGAGCTGCATTTATGACCTGCAGTGTTATTTAAGTCGCTGTATAAGAGGAATACAGCAAGATGGACGAAGTTTGTCATTTTGTTACACTTTGTACCGATTGCCAAATGAACCAAGATTGTCATTTGAACCAGCCTACCTATCAAGCAACTTAGCTCAATAAATAATTAGTTTGAATCAGCCAAAGGGAGCGAACATGCAAATCAGTATTCAAATGTTTAGCCCACCCCCAGCTAGCATTTGGTGCAGATTGTGGGAAAAGTAAAGAATAATTTATCAAGAGGAAAAATAAATAAAATAGCATAGCCCCCGTGGTTTTAGTAATTTTGCTGTATGGAGTTTAAGGTCGTCAGTTCGCAATCTTTGGTCGGATTACAAAACAAGCTCTTCTTCATATGTAAGCCATCATTCATTATCTGTGTGCCAAATTTGAACACCATCGGTAAATGCATGTCTGAGAAATGGTTGAGGACGTGTTCAATATCGGGTTTTTACAACTAAAATGGCCGCTAGTCTACCAGCCGGCCATCATTGATCAGATCGCAAAATGAAGTGGGGTGCACATGTATGCCATCATGTACGGTGCTTGTGCCAAGTCTGAACAAAATCATGTATGTTCAATAAATGGTTGGGGACATGTTTAAGTAACAAAATGACCGCCAGTCGGCCATTTTGGATCTGATCTCGAAAGGAAATGACGAATATTTGTAAGCCATCAATCATTATCTGTATACCAAGTTTGAATAGCATCAGTAAATGCATGTCCGAGAAATGGTTGAGGATGTGTTCAATACTGCGTTTTTTTTAAACTAAAATGACCGCAAGTCGACCATCTTTGATCACTTCGCGAAGCAAAATGATGTCGTTATGTATAACATCATGTGTTGTCATTGTGCCAAGTATGAACAAAATCGGTCCATGTATCTCCGAGATATGGTTGCGGACGGACGGACGATTCTCCTTGCACTTAAAATGGATGTACAATGTCCAAGTTTTATCCAATTTGTCGTTAGAAACTTTGTGTGATATGGGACAAAGTTGGCCAGTTTAACTTCTCCCATCACGTTTGTACCATGGTATCGCATAGAAATAAAATTCGACATTAATATATAGATATTAATATAAAACATTAATATATTATTAATAATATATTATTAAACGACATTAATATAAAAAAATGATTATATATATATATATATTGAACTTGGGGCCGACTCAGAAGAAGACCTTTGTTGGTCGAAAGCTTGTCGAATTAAAGATCGAAGCCCTGAAGCTACGTCCGCGTCTTATTCAATCTCCCGATTATTTATTCAATGCAAATGAGACGCCCTGCTCGTACTGTGGAGTTTCTACTATTTCTCACAGTTATATATACTAGGGCATGCCCGTACGTGGGTGCCCGTTCCTTGCCAAAAAAAAAACGCTACCCGTACGCTCTACCCCGCCCGTACGCCCGTAAACAAAAAAAACAACGCTCTTCGCTTCCGCCCTTCGCTCTGACTGAATTGGGAGAAATAATGCGCATAAGAAATCGAGAAATTATTATTTTCTCCGGAAGAAATCGAATTACGAACCGTAATGGCGCAGGCTCTCGGGCTCGCAACAACGCGTCCTGTGATTGGCTGCCGGAAGTGAAGTCTTCACTGTCGCAAATGTGAAGCGATGAATACGATGAATCGCAAATTAGTTTTTATTAGTTTTAAAACATAGTTTAACGGCAACATAGTTTGCCGACGGGAAATAAATGAATACGCTCTCAAATGTGCCATCCGAGGCAGAGTCTGTTCGCCACGTTCGGCACACGTGATAGCTCGCTGCTCTCTGATTGGTTGAATCGTTTTTTGGACATAGCTCGGTAACTACTTCTGCGATTAATTTAAAACCTTGAAAAGGCACATCCTCGGGTCCCCAGCAATATACCTGGCAAGTTTCAAGTATATCGGACCCGTGGTTGTCGAGAAACAGCGGTCACAGACAAACATACAAACATACAAACATACAAACATACAAACATACAAACAAACATACACACAGAGATTGCTGGAATTATAGATAGATATATATATATAACTGTAAGAAATAGTAGAAACTCCAAAGTACGAGCAGGGCGTCTCATTTGTATTGAATATATAATCGTTAGATTAAATAAGACGCGGACGTAGCTTCAGGAAGTCGATCTTTAATTGTCGACAAGCTTTCGACCAACAAAGGTCTTCTTCTGAGTCTACAAAAACAGCAGGCATGTATATCAGTCAAGTGTGTATGGTGATATGTGTGTGAGATGTGTGATCTGTGTAGAAAATGCATACAGAAGGAAGAGCCACGCCAAAGTTCACTCACCAGCCCCAAGTTCGACGGAAGTGACCGTTTGCGTCACGGTCACTTCCGTTAGGGTGCACGTGCATATACAAATATAGAGATATACATACATAAACACACAAGCATATATTCATATCCCATTTATATTCATATAATATATTTATATATTTATATAAATGACATATAAAGGTAGAATGAATGAATGAATGAATGATGAATGAATGAATGGGTTACGGTTAACAATTTGATTGGGTTGATGTGGGAACATGCTTTAGTCATCAAAATTTATGCCATGAGGGACTTTTGTCCGAAGTTTGTGTATCCAAAAGGACTCACGTTTCAGAATCGTGGTGTGTGATCGATTTGTGATTGATTCAATGGCAGAGATCTGAATGTCATTTATAGAGTGATCCGGTTGATTAAAGTGTATCGTGTAAGGTAGAGATTTGCCCTGACTGGTGTGGAAGTTATTGATTTCTCACCGGGTGTTATTAAATCGTGTGTAGAGTGTATTTTCAGTTTTTCCAACATATTGTTTGGTGCACTTTTGGCAAGTGATTAGGTATATGACCCATGTAGATTTGCAGTTCATATAGGAGGTGATGGGGAATTTTTGTCCAGTGCTAGAACTACAGAATTTGTTTCCTTCTAGTAAATGTTTGTGAATAATACATTTGTTTGCTGTGCATTTGTAGAAGCCAGGGATCCTAGTTTCTTTGTTGTGGGGCTGTGGGTGCTTTGCTTTTACAAGAGGTCCCTGAGTGTCCGACCACGTCGAAATGATGTTAGTGGAGGTTGAGGAAATGTGGTGCCGAGTGTTTCTGATTGATGGAGGAGAGGAAGGGCCTTATTCAGAATACTTGGCAATTGGGATGAGGTAGCAGAGTAGGTGGTTACCAGTGGGACACGGTTAGTTGCAGGTTTGGGTTTGTAAGTCAGAAGGTCTGCTCTCGGTATGCGTTTTGCTCGGGTTATTGCTTCTTGCACAGAGTGAGGGTCATAGTTTCTTGCAATGAAGTGTGTTTCTAATTGGCAGAGAGAAGTTTCTTCTGCCATTTTTGTTGAGCAAATGCGTCTTACTCTGAGTGCTTGACTGTATGGTATGCTTGCAATTGTATGTTTAGGATGAGATGAAGAAGGGAGAAGGTAAGAGTGGGTGTCTGTTGGTTTGGTGTATAGTTCTGTTTCGAGTCTGTTATTTTGAAGCGTGAGTGATGTGTCTAGAAAGTGAACTTCGGACTGTGAGCTGTCGAATGTGAACTTGATGGTCGGATGAATCAAATTTAATTCATTTTGGAATTGTGTGAGACTACGGGGGGATTTTGACCAGATGAACTGGATGTCATCAATATAACGTACCCAGGATTTTTCCAAGATTCCGTGATGAGGTTGTGCATTGATCTTGGCCTCTATCATTCCCATGAAGATGTTAGCGTACGATGGTGCAACAGGGGTACCCATAGCGGTACCTTGAGTTTGAATGTAATGTCGTCCGTTGAATTGGAAATTATTCAGTTTGAGTGTCAGTTCTAATAGGCGCATAAGGTCTTGAGTAGGTGGCATTGGGACTTGTCGTGTATCGAGGGCTTTGCGGCATGCAGACAGGCCTTCTGAATGTGGAATATTAGTGTAGAGGGATGTAACATCTGCTGTGACTAAAATGGTTTGGGAGTTGAAAGGTGAGTATATTCTGTTCAATCCTTGGATGTGGGTCAGAAAACTGGTTGTGTCCTTGAGGTATGAGGAGAGCTTCAACACGAGAGGACGTAAATGACAGTCAACAAATTTTGATATGAGAACAGTTGGACATGTGCAGCCAGATACGATTGGTCTACCTGGATTGTTTACCTTGTGTATTTTAGGAAGAAAATAGAGGTTAGGGCAATGAGGATCTGGGTTCCGAAATATTTCCGAAATAGTTCCGAAAGATCCTCATTGCCCTAACCTCTATTTTCTTCCTAAAATACACAAGGTAAACAATCCAGGTAGACCAATCGTATCTGGCTGCACATGTCCAACTGTTCTCATATCAAAATTTGTTGACTGTCATTTACGTCCTCTCGTGTTGAAGCTCTCCTCATACCTAAAGGACACAACCAGTTTTCTGACCCACATCCAAGGATTGAACAGAATATACTCACCTTTCAACTCCCAAACCATTTTAGTCACAGCAGATGTTACATCCCTCTACACTAATATTCCACATTCAGAAGGCCTGTCTGCATGCCGCAAAGCCCTCGATACACGACAAGTCCCAATGCCACCTACTCAAGACCTTATGCGCCTATTAGAACTGACACTCAAACTGAATAATTTCCAATTCAACGGACGACATTACATTCAAACTCAAGGTACCGCTATGGGTACCCCTGTTGCACCATCGTACGCTAACATCTTCATGGGAATGATAGAGGCCAAGATCAATGCACAACCTCATCACGGAATCTTGGAAAAATCCTGGGTACGTTATATTGATGACATCCAGTTCATCTGGTCAAAATCCCCCCGTAGTCTCACACAATTCCAAAATGAATTAAATTTGATTCATCCGACCATCAAGTTCACATTCGACAGCTCACAGTCCGAAGTTCACTTTCTAGACACATCACTCACGCTTCAAAATAACAGACTCGAAACAGAACTATACACCAAACCAACAGACACCCACTCTTACCTTCTCCCTTCTTCATCTCATCCTAAACATACAATTGCAAGCATACCATACAGTCAAGCACTCAGAGTAAGACGCATTTGCTCAACAAAAATGGCAGAAGAAACTTCTCTCTGCCAATTAGAAACACACTTCATTGCAAGAAACTATGACCCTCACTCTGTGCAAGAAGCAATAACCCGAGCAAAACGCATACCGAGAGCAGACCTTCTGACTTACAAACCCAAACCTGCAACTAACCGTGTCCCACTGGTAACCACCTACTCTGCTACCTCATCCCAATTGCCAAGTATTCTGAATAAGGCCCTTCCTCTCCTCCATCAATCAGAAACACTCGGCACCACATTTCCTCAACCTCCACTAACATCATTTCGACGTGGTCGGACACTCAGGGACCTCTTGTAAAAGCAAAGCACCCACAGCCCCACAACAAAGAAACTAGGATCCCTGGCTTCTACAAATGCACAGCAAACAAATGTCATTATTCACAAACATTTACTAGAAGGAAACAAATTCTGTAGTTCTAGCACTGGACAAAAATTCCCCATCACCTCCTATATGAACTGCAAATCTACATGGGTCATATACCTAATCACTTGCCAAAAGTGCACCAAACAATATGTTGGAAAAACTGAAAATACACTCTACACACGATTTAATAACACCCGGTCAGAAATCAATAACTTCCACACCAGTCAGGGCAAATCTCTACCTTACACGATACACTTTAATCAACCGGATCACTCTATAAATGACATTCAGATCTCTGCCATTGAATCAATCACAAATCGATCACACACCACGATTCTGAAACGTGAGTCCTTTTGGATACACAAACTTCGGACAAAAGTCCCTCATGGCATAAATTTTGATGACTAAAGCATGTTCCCACATCAACCCAATCAAATTGTTAACCGTAACCCATTCATTCATTCATTCATTCATCATTCATTCATTCATTCATTCATTCTACCTTTATATGTCATTTATATAAATATATAAATATATTATATGAATATAAATGGGATATGAATATATGCTTGTGTGTTTATGTATGTATATCTCTATATTTGTATTGCACGTGCACCCTAACGGAAGTGACCGTGACGCAAACGGTCACTTCCGGCGAACTTGGGGCTGGTGAGTGAACTTTGGCGTGGCTCTTCCTTCTGTATGCAATTTTTTACTCACATCACACATCTCACACACATATCACCATACACACTTGACTGATATACATGCCTGCTGTTTTTGTAGACTCAGAAAGAAGACCTTTGTTGGTCGAAAGCTTGTCGACAATTAAAGATCGACGTCCTGAAGCTACGTCCGCGTCTTATTTAATCTAACGATTATATATATATATATCTATATATATATATATATATATATATATATATATATATATATATATCTATATATATATATATATAGTTGCAGTTTTAGAACCCACACTTTTGTAAATAAGTAACTTGTAAATATGACATTAAAGGTTAAAGGTTGCACCCCTAGTTAGTCCACAGCAACACATAGGCCACCTTAGAAATTCCAGTATTTCATTATTATGTGTTTTAGTTAAGGCCATGTTTCCAATAGTTGAATCTGCGTTGCATCAATCGAATAAGGAGTAGGTCCCATTTCATTTCGTCCATTTTGCGACCGCCCTCTCCAAGCGCCGCCATTACGCGCCTTGCCAGCAGCGTTCGCTGCCTTGGCGTTTGCTCAGGCGCCGCCATTGACCATGCGGTCAGGCTCGAGGAAAAAGGGGGCGGGACCCCAAGAACAAGGTGTGGCCCGTCAACTAGCCATCAAAGGCGTGGCCAGTAAGCCCCCACCAGCCAACCAGGGCTGAGGTGAGATCGCTGGCGGGCGTGGCTTCATGAAGCACGGAGTGATCTTGGCTCGCGTTATATAAGCGCGAACGAAGAGCCCTTTCACAGGACTCGCGCGAAAAGGATTGGTGAAAGGACTTGCTGAGAAACGCGCACTACAAATGAACTGCGCACAGGGACTTCTTCTTTTTCACGGACTTGTTGGAGGCGCGCGCATTGAAAGGACTTGGAGAGGGTGCGTTTAGCACGACCATCCATTTATTAAGTACGCTGAAGCATCCCAGTCCCCACGCTATATGTAAGGTCCGCTCGTGGCCAACGATACGCAGAGCTGCCTGCCGGGTTTCGCCCACGGGACCGGAGCCTGGACGGAGTCGACTTGAGCCTGGACCATCTACCTGGACCTTCCACCTACCAGCTACAATCCCCGTGTGAGTGTGTATGTTTGTCTGGGGTCGTAAGTTAAGACTGTAGTTAAGCCTGCCCTGTGTCCTGCTTCTTCTTTTTCTTCCTGTACATTCTTTCCTTTCCTCTTCTTTTTGGTTTGTAAATAAATTACCTTGTTCTTTCTTGGTTTTCCCTAATCCGATCGCATCTGTCCTTTCTTTCAATTGAGTACTTGTGGCACGA
Organism: Myxine glutinosa; assembly: GCF_964187855.1. Classification (NCBI taxonomy): domain Eukaryota; kingdom Metazoa; phylum Chordata; class Myxini; order Myxiniformes; family Myxinidae; genus Myxine; species Myxine glutinosa. Next base: position 48,299 of record NW_027618459.1, on the reverse strand, counting down.
TTCGGAACCGCTAGAATCGGGTTTAGTCTTTGTTAATATCTCGGATCGCGGATTGCTAACCGCTCGGCATTATCCATCATATACGTGGTTCGAGCGGGAGTTATTCCCTCGTTTCCGGCGGGCGTTAGTACTTAGGTAGCAGCGAACCCCTAGGCCTAGAAAACCCTACCCAACGCCACGCCGGGAAGGACGTTATAGCTTCCCAGGACTCGGGACGGCCAGCTAAAGGGACAATGGGGAGCGCCGAAAACCCCTTGATAAGGGGAGCGCCGACCCCCGAGATCCGCAACAATATATCTATATCTATATATATATCTGTGCAGCGTCTGACCTGTGTTGTGTTGTCCTGTGTTGTCCTTGAACTACTTTCTCAAACTTTTGTGAAATCGTACCAAACTTCTGGAATGCACATATCTCTCCCGTCGGTATGTCCGAAGGGTATTTTTTTTGAAAATTTTTCAAATTTTTCTTTTTTGGGGAAAATTTTTTTTTTTCAACTTCAATTGTTTATAAAATGTGATATCACGTATATTACAAATACATTTGTGCAAAATAATTGTTTGAATTATGATTGGTTTAAACCATGACAAAACGGCAACTCGGGTACAGTCATTTATCTATATATCTACACGTCTGGGCAGTGTCTGTGTTCTCACCTAACGACTCCCTCAAACTTTTGTTTCCGTGGTTGTGAAGTGTTTTTAATAACGTTGTGGTTTTGAATCACGTGGTGGTGAGGTATTTTGAATTATGTGGTGGTGAGGTGTTTTTAAATGACGTGGTGGTGAGGTGTTTTTAAATCACATGGTGGTGAGGTGTTTTTAAATCACATGGTGGTGAGGTGTTTTGAATTAATTGGTGGTGAGGTATTTATAATTACGTGGTGGTGAGGTGTTTTTAATTTCGTGGCTGTGAGGTGTTTTTATTACGTGTTTTATGGCTGTGAGGTGTTTTTATTATGTGTTTTATGGCTGTGAGGTGTTTTTACTTTCGTGGTGGTGAGGTGTTTTTATTTTTGTGGTGGTGAGGTGTTTTTATTACGTGTTTTATGGCTGTGAGGTGTTTTTATTATGTGTTTTATGGCTGTGAGGTGTTTTTATTTTTGTGGTGGTGAGGTGTTTTTATTACGTGTTTTATGGCTGTGAGGTGTTTTTATTATGTGTTTTATGGCTGTGAGGTGTTTTTATTTTTGTGGTGGTGAGGTGTTTTTATTATGTGTCTTATGGCTGTGAGGTGTTTTTTTTACGTGTTTTATGGCTGTGAGGTGTTTTTAATTTTGTGGCTGTGAGGTGTTTTTATTACGTGTTTTATGGCTGTGAGGTGTTTTTATTACGTGTTTTATGGCTGTGAGGTGTTTTTATTACGTGTTTGATGGCTGTGAGGTGTTTTCAAATTCGTGGTGGTGAGGTGTTTTTAATTTCGTGGTGGTGAGGTGTTTTTATTATGTGTTTTATGGCTGTGAGGTGTTTTAAATTACTTGGTGGTGAGGTGTTTTGAATTACTTGGTGGTGAGGTGTTTTGAATTACGTGGTGGTGAGGTGTTTTTATTACGTGTTTTATGGCTGTGAGGTGTTTTGAATTACTTGGTGGTGAGGTATTTTGAATTTCGTGGTGGTGAGGTGTTTTTATTACGTGTTTTATGGCTGTGAGGTGTTTTTATTACGTGTTTGATGGCTGTGAGGTGTTTTTAGTACGTGTTTGATGGCTGTGAGGTGTTTTTAATTTCGTGGTGGTGAGGTGTTTTTAATTTCGTGGTGGTGAGGTGTTTTTATTACGTGTTTTATGGCTGTGAGGTGTTTTTATTACGTGTTTGATGGCTGTGAGGTGTTTTCAATTTCGTGGTGGTGAGGTGTTTTTAATTTCGTGGTGGTGAGGTGTTTTTATTACGTGTTTTATGGCTGTGAGGTGTTTTAAATTACTTGGTGGTGAGGTGTTTTGAATTACTTGGTGGTGAGGTATTTTGAATTTCGTGGTGGTGAGGTGTTTTTATTACGTGTTTTATGGCTGTGAGGTGTTTTTATTACGTGTTTGATGGCTGTGAGGTGTTTTTAATTTCGTGGTGGTGAGGTGTTTTTAATTTCGTGGTGGTGAGGTGTTTTTATTACGTGTTTTATGGCTGTGAGGTGTTTTTATTACGTGTTTGATGGCTGTGAGGTGTTTTCAATTTCGTGGTGGTGAGGTGTTTTTAATTTCGTGGTGGTGAGGTGTTTTTATTACGTGTTTTATGGCTGTGAGGTGTTTTAAATTACTTGGTGGTGAGGTGTTTTGAATTACTTGTTGGTGAGGTATTTTGAATTTCGTGGTGGTGAGGTGTTTTTATTACGTGTTTTATGGCTGTGAGTTGTCTTTTTTACGTGTTTTATGGCTGTGAGGTGTTTTTATTACGTGTTTGATGGCTGTGAGGTGTTTTCAATTTCGTGGTGGTGAGGTGTTTTTATTACGTGTTTTATGGCTGTGAGGTGTTTTTATTACGTTTTTGATGGCTGTGAGGTGTTTTTATTACGTGTTTGATGGCTGTGAGGTGTTTTTATTACGTGTTTGATGGCCGTGAGGTGTTTTTATTACGTGTTTGATGGCTGTGAGGTGTTTTCAAATTCGTGGTGGTGAGGTGTTTTTAATTTCGTGGTGGTGAGGTGTTTTTATTATGTGTTTTATGGCTGTGAGGTGTTTTAAATTACTTGGTGGTGAGGTGTTTTGAATTACTTGGTGGTGAGGTGTTTTGAATTACGTGGTGGTGAGGTGTTTTCATTACGTGTTTTATGGCTGTGAGGTGTTTTGAATTACTTGGTGGTGAGGTATTTTGAATTTCGTGGTGGTGAGGTGTTTTTATTACGTGTTTTATGGCTGTGAGGTGTTTTTATTACGTGTTTGATGGCTGTGAGGTGTTTTTAATTTCGTGGTGGTGAGGTATTTTTAGTTTCGCGGTGGTGAGGTGTTTTTATTACGTGTTTTATGGCTGTGAGGTGTTTTTATTACGTGTTTGATGGCTGTGAGGTGTTTTCAATTTCGTGGTGGTGAGGTGTTTTTATTACGTGTTTTATGGCTGTGAGGAGTTTTAAATTACTTGGTGGTGAGGTGTTTTGAATTACTTGGTGGTGAGGTATTTTGAATTTCGTGGTGGTGAGGTGTTTTTATTACGTGTTTTATGGCTGTGAGTTGTCTTTTTTACGTGTTTTATGGCTGTGATGTGTTTTTAATTTCGTGGCTGTGATGTGTTTTTTTTACGTGTTTTATGGCTGTGAGGTGTTTTTAATTTCGTGGCTGTGAGGTGTTTTTATTACGTGTTTTATGGCTGTGAGGTGTTTTTATTACGTGTTTGATGGCTGTGAGGTGTTTTTATTACGTGTTTGATGGCTGTGAGGTGTTTTCAATTTCGTGGTGGTGAGGTGTTTTTATTACGTGTTTTATGGCTGTGAGGTGTTTTTATTACGTTTTTGATGGCTGTGAGGTGTTTTTATTACGTGTTTGATGGCTGTGAGGTGTTTTTATTACGTGTTTGATGGCCGTGAGGTGTTTTTATTATGTGTTTGATGGCTGTGAGGTGTTTTCAATTTCGTGGTGGTGAGGTGTTTTTAATTTCGTGGTGGTGAGGTGTTTTTATTACGTGTTTTATGGCTGTGAGGTGTTTTAAATTACTTGGTGGTGAGGTGTTTTGAATTACTTGGTGGTGAGGTATTTTGAATTACTTGGTGGTGCGGTGTTTTGAATTACTTGGTGGTGAGGTATTTTGAATTACTTGGTGGTGCAGTGTTTTGAATTACTTGGTGGTGAGGTATTTTGAATTACTTGTTGGTGCGGTGTTTTGAATTACTTGGTGGTGCGGTGTTTTGAATTACTTGGTGGTGCGGTGTTTTGAATTACTTGGTGGTGCGGTGTTTTGAATTACTTGGTGGTGCGGTGTTTTGAATTACTTGGTGGTGCGGTGTTTTGAATTACTTGGTGGTGAGGTATTTTGAATTACTTGGTGGTGCGGTGTTTTGAATTACTTGGTGGTGCGGTGTTTTGAATTACGTGGTGGTGAGGTGTTTTGAATTACGCGGTGGGGAGGTGCCCATTTTGCACTGGCCTTTTTAAAGCCAATATCAAGACATCACGTGCAGCTCATTAAAATCATCCCGTACCCCTTGGCTAATCACTGACAGTCAAAACGGCTGTTCAACAGCTGTGCTATGAAGTGACCATTGAAGGTTCAAGTGACCATCCGTGACCATTTTGTCTGACAGTGAGGACACTATTGTCCACAAATAAGTTCACACATTTACTACACGCAGTGTTATTGTTGATATTTAAAGGTTTCAAAGGTGGTAAGTTTCTTTTGCGTTTTCGGTCTTTTTGAAGTTGGTCAAAATGGTCAAATTTTTCGGTCAAAATGCCCATTTTGCACTGGCCTTTTTAAAGCCAATATCAAGACATCACGTGCAGCTCATTAAAATCATCCCGTACCCCTTGGCTAATCACTGACAGTCAAAACGGCTGTTCAACAGCTGTGCTATGAAGTGACCATTGAAGGTTCAAGTGACCATCCGTGACCGTTTTGTCTGACAGTGAGGACACTATTGTCCACAAATAAGTTCACACATTTACTACACGCAGTGTTATTGTTGATATTTAAAGGTTTCAAAGGTGGTAAGTTTCTTTTGCGTTTCAGTATATATATAAACATATATATATATATATATATATATATATATATATATATATATATATATATATATATATATATATATATATATATTAGGGTGGGCTTCAAAAAAGCAAAATGCAGATTTTCTCCGGGGCATGGTCTATTGTTGTTCCTTTTGGTGTCAAAGGAAACCACACCAAATTTGAATGGAATCCAATAATATTTAGGGGTGCCACATCAGTGATGAATTTTCCCCCATGCAAAAATAGGAATTCCCATTTTTTGGGCTGTATATACACAAAATAAATACATAATTATATATTATATATATATATATATATATATATATATATATATATATATATATATATATATATATATATATATATATATATTGTTGCGGAAATGAGGATTGTGTTTTTTTTATTGTGTGTATTATTATTATTGCTTTATTCTGAGCCCTCCTTGCTCCAGTGTGTATAAAGGTCAAAAGGGCGTCCCGGTAGTTAATTCCATAAAGCATACATTGAAGGACACTATAATATCCCTGTTCAGTAGTTTATATCCTTATTATGTGTTTTAGGGTAAGGCCTTGTCTTCCATTAAAATGACACTCCATTGCACCAAGTGAAATAGATAGATTCCCTTCATTCCCATTCCCAAAAACCTCCATTTCCCCTTTCGTCATTGCCAAGCATCAATGGCCAATTACATCCCCTCCAAGTCTCCATTACCAACTGCACTGGGCAGTTTGCCAGTTTGTTACAGCTGTGGGTTGTTTTCGCCCCCAAAGCCGCCATTGAACATGTGCTCGGGTTGGGGAAGAAAGGCGTGCCCGCCCGTCGTCATCAAGGGCGGAGCCAGAGGGTCGCGCGACCAACCAGGGCCGAGGTGAGCACACCGATGGGCGTGTCCTCAAAGCCGGCGGCTTAATCGCCGGAGGCGCTATAAAGGCGCGCGCGCAAGAAGTTGCGAGGAGGTCCATGACAAGAGCTGAATTGTGTGGTTTTGGGAAAGAGCTGGGTTGGTCGTCAGTGGTGGTCAGTGGTTGCGTTGAGTGGTCAGTGGTTGCGTTGAGTTGTCGGTGGTGAGGAGTGATTGAACCAAGAGGAAGAGTTGGACCAAGAGAGAGAGAAAGAGTGGTTGGACCAAGAAAGAGAGAGGAGAGAACCCGTCACGCCAGACCCCCCACCAGCGCGTCGGCTCCACCAAGCAGCTCCGACCCGTGATCCCGCGCACACGACAGGATCGGTGGCATCAGCGGCCGTCGAGGTCCAGCCCGACGTCCCGTGTGGGATCAAGCTCCAGCCACACACCTCCTTCCAGCCAATCCACTCTGCAATTCCCCATTCGTGTACGTGAGTTTGTTCTGTTTGTTCTGTCCAGGGAATAAGTTAAGCTTGTATAGTTAAGCTAGTAATTTTCACTGTGTCACCTGCTTTTTCAATGTTCCCTGTACATAACCGTGACTGCTCCTTTTGCTTGTGTGTGTAAATAATAAATCCCGTTACTCTTCTGTACGTCTTCTTCTTCCTCTTTACATTTGGTCGCTTTAGAGTTTTCCATATTGAATATCTGTGCCGCGATCCAGCCAACGTTCGGGAAGGGTTAATCGGGGTAACTGTTCGGCCGCGGTGCCTCCGCTCGGCAAACAACATCCTTATCCGCGGACCGTAACAATATATATATATATATATGTATTCTATCAAGAGACATGACTATGCATTTGACCAATGGCTCAAAGTTACAGGTGGTGGAGCTCAGTTGTATGAGAGTTTAACTGGGTCAAGAAGCCTTTGCAAAGTCTGCCATGTTATGTCCAGACTGTCTTGTGGAGAACAAAAGTTGATGTTCTACATATGTTGACCATCGTCTGCCTTCCTGATCTAGTCTGCCCCATGATACTCTCAACGTAAGATCCCATTAACCAGTATGAGTTATGCCCAAAGGTAAATGGAATTACCTGGCACTTGTCAGAAAGAAGACGAAGGTCACACAATTATAAAGTCTCATCGAACCATCTGAGCCGGGACACAGAGGTAATTATTCAAATGCTTTGGGTTTCAAACTGCCTCTATCTTTCATTTTATGTTAAAGAGATGTGGACATCTCTGTGATATTCATTATCCAACTCAAAATGGATTTGGATTGTGGAAATCTGGAATCATTTAATGTTGCGACTACAAAGGAAAATTGAAATTTTAATTCCGCAGCTGCATGGAGTCAATTTTTTTTTAATTAAAGCCTTCGAGCCACTAACCCTCCATTCGTTGATTAAACTTATTACCATAACATTTTCAAAGCCAGTAACGGCAATTTTGCTAATGGCAATATGCTTTTTCAATGTAATTGGCTGAGCTTCGTACCGATTGGCGAAGAACTTGCTGCATTATTTTGTGCTGACATCTCCGGCAGACAAATGGGGAACAAACATAAACCATCGGTGCCAAAGTTCAATTTTGCACAAAAAAAGGTTGCAATAACTTTGCCATCTTTGAAATATCAGTGAGAAATAAATTGACCAACCATTGATGTTCTATGGCAAAAAATGATCTTGTTGATAAGTCCGCCCCCACCCTCTCCCCCACAGCCCCCCCCTCCCCTCCCCGCAGTGTAAGTAAGCATACCCCTCTAGTATATATATATATATATATATATATATATATATATATATATATATATATATATATATATATATATATATATATATATATATATTGTTGCGGATTTGAGAATCCTGTGTTTTTTTTGTATTGTTGTAAGTGTCATGAGAATTGTTGTAAATATCACCCTCCGTGTGTAAAGGTAATAGGTCGTCCTCCTAGTTACTCCATATACATACACGTAGCCAATCATATACCCTCTTAAATAGTTATCTCCTTATTCTATGTAGTTGAAGGCTCTGTTCCCACTAGTTGACACTGCATTGCATCAAATTGAAATAAGGTAGAATCCCCTGTCAAGTGCGATGCCTCAATTGCCAACTGCAATTGCCTCCATTGAGCACGCGGTCGGTTCGGAGAAGAAAGGCGTGTCTCCACCTCGTCATCAAAGGATGGAGCCAGGAGAGCCCTTGCCGACCAACCAAACACCAGGGGTTTGGCTTGAGAGGGCGGAGAGAGAACGATCGGGGAGGTTCGCGAAGGTTCGAGGGTGCGGTCTATATAACCCGCGGCGGGACGCCCCCACCAGGTGGAGTCCCTGAGAGAGAACCCATCACGCAACGCCCCCACCGATATATGCGTCAGATGCGTGAGCTGCGTGATCCAGGAGAGGAGAGAGGGTTGTCCGATGAGCTTTGAACCATCGCAGCTCGAACCACAGCAGCTTGATCAACCGGAGCTTGGGCCACCGCAGCTGGAGCGTTGACGGCAGCGTTGTTTTTGAGGAAGGGCGGCGGCTGCTCACTCCCGGCCCGGCTGTCCTCCCATGTCCAGCCGAACCTTCCTCCCTTTCCAGTCATCCGTGCCTGGCCTCATCCGTCCATTCGTGTGAATCTGACCGTAGTCTGTCTTTTGTCTTGTCCTGGGGTGAAGTAAGACTGTTTAGGTAAGTTAATAATTGCACTGTGTCCTCTTCTTCTTCTGTAAATTGCTTTATTATTCTTCCCTTCTCCTTGGTTCCTTTGATTTGTGTAAATATTAGTAATAAATTATATTTGTATTTCCTACCTTTGTTCTTCTTCTTCATGCTCGTCCGGTCACTTTAGTGATTTCCCCATTGGACACCTGTGGCACGATTTGGCCAACGAATATGAATCGGGTCTAGTTCTTGTTAATAGTTCGTGCCGCGGTTGCTAAACCGCTCGGCAATTAACATCTGTCCGCGGTCGTGAACGGGGTTGCGCCCCTGCCTCTCCGGAGGGAGCTGTGCAGCGTCAGGACTCACGTCGGTCAGTCACAAACAAGGGGACTAATCTCCCCTTGGTAAGGAGAAAAAGGGCCGGAGTAGAGATCCGTAACAATATATATATATATATTGTTGCGGATATGAGACTGTATATTTTTTTGATTGTGTGCTTTATTATTATTATTATTGTTTATTCTGTGCCCCCTGCCTCTGGAGCTGTGTAAAGGTGAAAGGGCATCCCATAATTAGTCCACAAGCATACACGTCAGCCAATAATAGAATACCCCTGTTCGATAGTTATATCTTATTCTGTGTTTTAGGGTAAGGCTGTGTCTCCCATTAATTGAAGTACTCCATTGCACCAGTGAAAGAGAATAGATCCCCTTTCATTCCCATCCCAAAAATCTCCATTTCCTTTCACAACCCCTTTCGTCATTGCCAAGCCTCGATTGCCAATTACATCCCCTCCAAAACCACCATTGAACATGTGCTCGGGTCGGGGAAGAGGGGCGTGCCCGCCCGTCGTCATCAAGGGCGGAGCCAGAGGGTCGCGCGACCAACCAGGGCCGAGGTGAGCACACTGATGGGCATGTCCAAAAGGCCGACGGCTTGATCACTGGAGGCGCTATAAAAGGCGCGCGCGCAAGAAGTGTCGGTGAAGGTTGCGTTGGTTGCGTTGAGCTGTCGGTGGTGAGGAGTGGTTGGACCAAGAAAGAGAAAGAGTGGTTGGACCAAGAAAGAGAAAGAGTGGTTGGACCAAGAGAGAAAGAGTGGTTGGACAGGGAGACGTGCAAGAGTGTTGTTGAGTTGAGGGTTTGGACCAGACGAGTCAGACGAGTCCTGGCAAAGCAAGCGGTGGCCACAGCAGCAACAACACCCAACAGCCGCTTGGGGCCTGGACGGCGGTTTTGAGCAGGGCCGCGAAGGAACGGCGGCTGCTAAACGCGACGATCGTGCTGCAGGACCCCCTTGGACCTTCCTCCCCCTCCAGCCATCCACCTCCTGCCTTTCCACCCTTCTTGTGTACGTGAGTTTGTTCTGTGTGTCTTGTCCCTGGGTATTTAATTAAGTCTGTAGGTAAGCTAGTATTTGCACTGTGTCACCTGCGTCTTATGTGTTGTAAATAAACGTGACTGCTTTCTTTTTGCTTGTGTAAATAATAAATCCCATTACTCTTCTGTACGTCTTCTCGTCTTATTCCTTTTCCTCTTTGCATTCGGTCGTTTTAGAGTTTTCCAGATTGGGCAGCTGCGGTGCGATACGGCCAAAGTTCTGGGTGAATCGGGTGAGTCGGGGAACAATTGTTCGGTCGCGGAGCCTTCGCTCGGCAAACAACATCCTAAACCGCGATCAGTAAAAATTGGTTGTCAGGAGTTGGGATTCGAACCTGGGACTAAATTTATTTAGCCCAAATTTTGGACACCATTTGTGTTATTACAGTAACAATTGGTGTCGGGAAGTGAGATTGGACCCGAAGCGCGCTTAACGCGCTCAAAATTACAAAGTACCGAAATTGCTTTTGTTTTACAAAACCCGAATTTTGAAATCGCGCCATGGCTGGTCAAGGCGACGGGATGCCGGTGGGAGAGATAGACGGGGTAGAATCGACCCAGGACCTCGGGGAAATGTATGTGGATGAAAGAGAGGAGGAGAACATTGGCAATGTGGTTGAGGGGGTATCAGGCGCACAAAATGGCGCTCTCGCACACGAGGTTACGGGCGCGCAAAATGGCGCCTCGCACATGGCTACGGCGACGGCGCCCGTGACCGTAGTATTGTTGGATTCGAACCTTTTGCTACAAATGGAGGCCCTCATGCTAGAAATGGAAAACAGAATAAACGGAATGAGGGCCGATAGGGAGGAAAGGGAGCAGAGGGACAGAGACCGCAAGTTGGGTGAAAGGGTCCCACGGGTGCACGACGAGGTAACGCGGGTCGAGAAGCGCCGGTTGGACGAAGTTGAGGAAAGCGCGGGTACAATGACGGGGGTAGAAATCGCGACACGGGGTTTGGAAAAGCCGGCGACCGATGAGGTAGAGGGTGTTTTATTAAAGCCAACGGTCGTCGAGGTGAACAAAGAAATTATGGGTATAGTTGAAATTAGAGAGACCGGGGACTTAAAGTTAAAAGAGCAACAATCGGAGGAAGGAATGGAAATTGCTCAAAGTCTAAATGCACATCCTGATGCTGTACTCGCTAATCCAAATGGAAGTTTGCAGCTTTTGGTGCAGGGAGGAAGAAGAACCCCGAAGGTGAGACGTGCTGTTGTGTATTGTGCGGGGAGATTTTGTAAGAGGATGTTTGGCGACAAAAGAATTTTCGCGCGCTTGGGATCGAGGAGGCATCCGGGCGTTGGTGAAGGGTCCCGTGTGAGTGGAAATGGCACGCGTGTGGAAAAAAAGTGTGCGTCAAGGGGTGAGCGTGTTACGAAGCGCGAGTGTGAAACCGAGTGCGAGCGAGAATGCACGTCGGGGTGTACGGAGTGTGACACGGAGAGTAAGGTGGTGGTGGAACGTGTGCGAGGAAGCACACCTGAATTGGTGGTAGCGCGAGTGTGGGGGAGCCCATCTGAGCGCGTTAGTGGGTGGATGCCAGAGTGCACGCCCATGGTGAGTGTTACGGAGGACGTAACGGAGGAGAGGTGTGGACCGAGGTGTGCGCAAGAGTGTGCGCGAGAGGTGTGGTGTGTAACAGGGAGAGCGTTGGTGGAATGTACGGACGGCGTTGGAACGCCGGGTTTTGTGAGGATGAAAGGGGTAGCGTATGCGTGTGAGCATGCAGGTGAAGCATCGACGGTAACCGGGTTAGCGGTTAGGGCGACGGATAGCCGATGCGAGCACTCGGGGCGCGGGGTGCTTTGTTAGATGCGAGGCCCGGCGCGGATCGAAGCTGCGTCGTTTCTCTTCGAAGCGTCGTTGCCGATTCGGGCTTGGCCCCGCCCCGCACGGTCGAGTCCGGGCTTTGTCGGGCGAGGCGACCGGTCCGGTTCAAGGGCGAGTGGGAGGAAGCGGAACGGTGCCCCCTCGTGGGGACGGGGTTCCGACCGGGGGAGATTGAGCCATCGGGCCCGGGACCGCAAGGTGCCGCGCCGAGATGGTGCGTGGAATCTCGGTCCAACCAAACCACCTCCCTTGAACCGAAAGCCGGACGGATTCAACCTGCAGGCGACCAAACCACCCGAATTCATTGCTCGGCTTTACAAACCGAGTTTAATGATGTCATGACGCACCGAGGCTAGGATATAGCGGACTGTGATGATGATGGTAGTGATTTGATACGAAATTTATAATAGTGGGTAGAATTGGCAGTAAAGGGAAAATTTTTGAATTGGTTGGAATTTGGACGAGCAAAATTGATAGTGGGACCTCCCCGATGTGGTGGGATGGGCAATCCACCATCCCTCACGGCGAGGTGGGGCAAATGCGCTATAGATTATGGGGTGTATGGCAGTGAAAACTAGCCCGGGTGGGTTAGGATATTGTGTGTAGGGACCTAGAAGATGACATTAGGTGACGTTAAGGTTAGTTAGTGACAAGGATACCTGTAGTGGGGACGCAGGTAGATTAGAGTGGATGATAATGACGTGGTATGTGCTTAGTTTAAAGGGAAGACGGGGAGCACTAAGTTAGCAGGGTAACAGGTAGATGAGATGATGCCGTGTGTGTGAGGATTGAACAGGTGTGATTGCACAGGTGTGCAACTGGACAGGTGGATGGAGCAGTGTATGAGTGAGTGAAGGTGATTGTGTATTGTGCTGACCAAATGGTCTAGGAAGAGGAGGAGGGTGCAGGTGGCACCAGGTATGATTGCACAGGTGTGCAACGACAGGTGAATGGAGGACAGGTGTATGGAATAAATGGTATGGAGTATTGGAATGGATGGTCGTGGAGTGAGTATGGTGGAAATTGTGGAGTGGAGTGGATGGTGCGAAGGTGTGAATGGGGGAAGAGTGGACCCCCATCACAGATACCCGGGGCGGGTAGTGTAAGTGTTAGGTAGAGGGTACAGGTAAATTGTGGTTGGATATTGGCATCTGTGGTGCGGGTGAAAGAATGGTCTTTGGATGGGTGCATTAGTGTTGTGGAAATGGCTGGGCGTGTAGCCTGTTAGTGTGTGTAGTTGGTTTGGGCACTCCACCACTGTGAGGATGTCGGCCAGGTGAGGCCGCCGGTGGGCTCTGGGAGCCGGTAGTTGTGGATGGGGCCCGAGGATCCGGAGGACGGACCCGGGTAGCCCAGTGCCAGGGGGCACCGAGTGGGGTGACAGAGCCAGGAGGGGCTTTCCCCAGTTAGTTAGGTTAGGGTGAGGAGCTAGGTAAGCTCGGGTGGCAACTGCAGTGGTGGAGGTGTGCAGGTGGGTAGACCTGCTGGGAGAGCTACACGTCGCAGCCCAGAAATTGTGCGAGGGCACCGGGAGATGAATCGGGGGAGTGAGACCCCAAATTGAGAAGCACCACAGTTTGGTCAATGGGAATTGGTTTTTAGAACCCATAGTGTAAGTTGGCCAATGGATTGGCAGGGAAAGACCCCGGGTAGTGTAAAGTGTGTTAATGTCATTTAGAAAGTAGTTAGGATGAAGTCTCCTCGCACCATCTGCATCCACTCACCTGAGGTGACAGGTACTCCACACCATGCCATGTTTTGATTATTTTTTATGATGCAAATGTTTGGAATGTGAGACGCATCATGACGTGGGTGTGACATTGTGCTTTGATGTTCCATCTCTTCCTCCTTATGAGGATTGATGATGAATTTGGTGATGGCAAATTTTGAAGTAGAGGGATTGTGGAGACGAATTTGGTATAGGAGAAATATGGGGAAGACGTGACAGTAGTGACGAATTTGTAAATGGGTAGATTTTGTAAATATGGGGTAAGGGCAAGGGTAGTGTAGGTGACAGGGGGGTGACGTACGGTAGGGACGAGCTTTCTCACTTCGCCCTCCGTACGCATTTCGCCTTGCATTGCCTTATTGATGTGTACCCTTGTGACCTTACCCCTCGCTCAATTGTCTCTTTTGTCTCCCACATGACCTGTGCGCCATTGGGTGCCGAGGGGAGCGTGCGTGAGTCGGCCATTGTGCGCCCGGCACTCTCAGAACCAGCTGTCTGCATCGATGCACCACATTATGGACCACATGTCTGTGGCCGAGCACCACTTATGGACCCCATGGGTTGGGGCATGGCCCCTCTGCTGGAACCGGCCATGAGGGCCCGAAATCTTGCTGGCGGACCTTGGCCACAGGGCACCGATGCCCCACAGGTGAACCACACGTAGTCGGCCCTGTGGGCCATAAATAAAATAAATAAAAATGGACACGTTGGGCACACTTTATTGCAAATAGGCCGCCAGTAAGAAAATGAAAGAATGACAACAACTGGAAGACAATAATAATAACCAGCAGAGGGAGCCGAAGAGCAAGAGACCACCTGCAGGGTTAGGGGTTGTTGATTTTATTTTGATTGAACATTGATGAACAATGGTGACTGCACCGATTGGTGCTTGGGTGTGTATTGGTGCGTTTTTGGGTGCGTTCATGGTGCATTGATGCAGAGCAGACTGTCTCCCCCCCAGAAAGAACAATCACAGGTCCTGGGTTAGTCTTGTAAATAAAAATAGCGTCATTGTAAATAATGCTCCCCACCGTCAGTGTGTAGTTTGAAGACCATTCCGCAATTCAGTTAACTGTGGGCGTAAGTCTGTTAGGCAGGGTGCAATGGAGCAGCGGGACACATTCATTTATGTTTTAAAACTGTCACACTCAGGGTCAGGTTAAAAGTAGAGGGAACTACACCTACGTGTCACACTAAATAAAAGTTGTAGGCCCGGGACGTGCCTAAGAGGAGGAGGGTGCAGTGTTGCGGATATGAGACTGTATATTTTTTTGATTGTGTGCTTTATTATTATTATTATTGTTTATTCTGCACCCCCTGCCTCTGGAGCTGTGTAAAGGTGAAAGGGCATCCCATAATTAGTCCACAAGCATACACGTCAGCCAAGTAATAGAATACCCCTGTTCGATAGTTATATCTTATTCTGTGTTTTAGGGTAAGGCTGTGTCTCCCATTAATTGAAGTACTCCATTGCACCAGTGAAAGAGAATAGATCCCCTTTCATTCCCATCCCAAAAATCTCCATTTCCTTTCACAACCCCTTTCGTCATTGCCAAGCCTCGATTGCCAATTACATCCCCTCCAAAACCACCATTGAACATGTGCTCGGGTCGGTGAAGAGGGGCGTGCCCGCCCGTCGTCATCAAGGGCGGAGCCAGAGGGTCGCGTGACCAACCAGGGCCGAGGTGAGCACACCGATGGGCGTGTCCAAAAGGCTGGCGGCTTGATCGCTGGAGGCGCTATAAAAGGCGCGCGCGCAAGAAGCGTCGGTGAAGGTTGCGTTGGTTGCGTTGAGCTGTCGGTGGTGAGGAGTGGTTGGACCAAGAAAGAGAAAGAGTGGTTGGACCAAGAAAGAGAAAGAGTGGTTGGACCAAGAGAGAAAGAGTGGTTGGACAGGGAGACGTGCAAGAGTGTTGTTGAGTTGAGGGTTTGGACCAGACGAGTCAGACGAGTCCTGGCAAAGCAATCGGCGGCCACAGCAGCAACAACACCCAACAGCCGCTTGGGGCCTGGACGGCGGTTTTGAGCAGGGCCGCGAAGGAACGGCGGCTGCTAAACGCGCCGATCGTGCTGCAGGACCCCCTTGGACCTTCCTCCCCCTCCAGCCATCCACCTCCTGCCTTTCCACCCTTCTTGTGTACGTGAGTTTGTTCTGTGTGTCTTGTCCCTGGGTATTTAATTAAGTCTGTAGGTAAGCTAGTATTTGCACTGTGTCACCTGCGTCTTATGTGTTGTAAATAAACGTGACTGCTTTCTTTTTGCTTGTGTAAATAATAAATCCCATTACTCTTCTGTACGTCTTCTCGTCTTATTCCTTTTCCTCTTTGCATTCGGTCGTTTTAGAGTTTTCCAGATTGGGCAGCTGCGGTGCGATACGGCCAAAGTTCTGGGTGAATCGGGGAACAACTGTTCGGTCGCGGAGCCTTCGCTCGGCAAACAACATCCTAAACAGCGATCAGTAACAATATATATATATATATATATATATATATATATATATATATATATATTCATATACAGTCATGGCCAAAAATATTGGCACCCTTGCACTTTTTTCAAATAACTCACAATTTTCTCTAAAAATAAGTTGAAATTGACGAAAGAATTTGGTCTCCACAATTCTTTATTTCACGGTTAATATTACAGAACCTTTGTTTTTGATTCAGAACTTAATACATCCTTTTAAATCAGAAAATAAAAATAATGTCAGACAAAATTATTGACACCCCAGACTTAATATTTGGTAGCACAACCGTTGGACAAAATAACTGCAGTCAAGCGCTTCCTATAGCCATGAATGAGCTTCCTACACATCTCTACTCGCAGTTTGCCTCACTCTTCTTGTGCAAACTGCTCCAGTTCTCCCAGATTTGAAGTGTGCCTTCTCCCAACTGCTGTTTTCAGATCTTCCCACAGGTGTTCAATGGGATTTAGATCTGGACTCGTTGCTGGCCACTTCAGAACAGTCCAGCGTTTGGTCTTGAACCATTCCTGGGTGCTTTTTGAAGTGTGTTTGGGGTCTTTGTCCTGCTACAAGACCCATGACCTTCGACGGAGACCCAGCTTTCTGACACTGGGTTGAACATTGCGCTCCAAAATGCCTTGGTAATCTCCTCATTTCATGATGCCATGCACACATTCAAGGCACCCAGTGCCAGAGGCAGTACAGCAACCCCAAAACATCATTGAACCTCCTCCATGTTTGACTGTAGGGAAGGTGTTCTTTTCTTAAAGGCTTCATTTTGTTTTCTGTAAACACAGAGATGAGGTTCTTTCCCAAAAAGCTCCAATTTGGTCTCATCTATCCACAGGACATTCTGCCAGAAGGATTTTGGCTTGTTAAGGTGTGTTTTGGATAACTCCACTCGGGCATTCTTATGTGTCTCTATGTGTCTGTCTGTCTCTCTCTCTCTCTCTCTCTCTCTCTCTCTCTCTCTCTCTCTCTCTCTCTCTCTCTCTCTCTCTCTCTCTCTCTCTCTCTCTCTCTCTCTCAGCAGTGGGATCCAACCATAGAACCCCCATTTAATTTAGTTGGTGACGGATGGTGCGAGTTGAGACTGTCGTACCTTGTGTCTGAAGGTCAGCTTGAATCTGTTTGGCAGTTGATCGATGTGCTTTCTCCACCATTCGAACAATCCTTCACTGCAATCTTCGATCAAGTTTTCTCTTGCGGCCACATCCAGGGGGGTTGGCTCCAGTACTATGGGCCTTAAACTTCCAGATAACATTGCGTATGGAGAACACAGGAACATCAGGTCTCTGGAGATGGACTTCTACCTTGAGATTGTCCATGCTTGGCTACAACCTTGTGTCTGTCCTCCTCAGACAATTCTCTGGTTTTCTTTCTTTTCTCCATGCTCCATGCTCACACAGTGCCACAAAACATCAGAATGACTCCTTTTCTCCATTCAAACTGGTTGAATGAGTGATTTTTAGCCGCGTCGCAGACGCTGCTCATAGAGTGCCCTCTGCTGTTGTTGTTGTTGTTCTTCTTCTTCTTCTTCTTCTTGTTCTTGCAGAGAAGACAAAACCTCAAAGCTCCACCCATTCTGGGAACCATAGCTCCACCCATTCTGGGAGAGCCTTCATATAAACAAATATCCACCATTTTATTAACTCGGATAGCTTTGAGGCCTGTTTTGTAGGCCCGTGGTGTCTTCCTCTCTCACACAGTTTTATTTCAAATCAAATTCGATATATCATTTCATTTTTCAGTCACTAACATAGTTTTAGACTCTGTTGAAAAAAAACGGGAAGAAAATCCGAATGAAAGTTGCCCTTTATAGACCGAAATGAATTCTCAAAGGCCTGTAACTTCAAGTCCATCGAGATATATTTTTTTTAAATCGCGGCATGGTCAGTCATACACCGCCCGAAATAAGAGACGGGAAAATGCCGAGATATATATATTTTGTTTAAATCGCGGCATGGTCAGTCATACACCGCCCAAAATAACAGACGGGAAAATGCCGAGATATATTAAAAATTCGTCCATTTGATGACAATCGTCACGATGAAATATTTAATTTATACGTCGTCACAATAATGTGGAGAGAGGAGCATAGCTTCGTTCACGTGTCGCCACATACGGGAAATTGCCGAGATATATATTTTTTAAATCGCGGCATGGTCAGTCATACACCGCCTGAAATAACAGACGGGAAAATGCCGAGATATATTAAAAATTCGTCGCCACACACGGGAAATTGCCGAGATATATTTTCACTTTGCACAAAAATAACATCAAGTAATCGAATCATTAGGAATGTCCTGTGCCTATAACATCGACGTTATAGGCACAGCTGCATCTAGGCATTGTGTAACATCGACGCGGCTTTTGTTTTAATTAAAACTTTTTGTACTTGTTATATTGCAGGCACCTGCAACTCACCACAAGTGAGTTCATTTCCAAAGTAAAGGAGAATCACCTGCTTGAAATCGAATTATTTCTAACAACTTTCAAACGGTGCCAATAATATTGTCCTTGTCATTTTAGATTTTCTGTGTGGTATAAGCTAAGATTAATAAAATTCTCAGCTTTTTTGGGGTTTTTTTCCACTGCAAACCAAAGATATACATGTATGGATACCAAATTATTTTTTAATTTCAACAATTTTCTGGAAGAAATGGTGCATTATTTGAAAAGAGTGCAAGGGTGCCAATATTTTTAGCCATGATTATAATTTATATATATATAATATATATACACACATATATACATTTATTGGCATTTAATATGGAATATTTTTTTTGTGGGGGTGAACTTACTTTTCAAGATGTCTTAGAAACAAAAGTTCATTGCAATTATGTTGAAATTATTCTAGATTTTGTTAATGTGACCTTTAAAAGAAACAAAAACCACATTTGACATTTCGAAAGAAATAAATTGATCCTTGAAAGTGATGTAAACTGATATTGAACTCAATTCACGGACAGTACTGTGTTAAACTTCTGTACGTTTTCCAGAAGTATCTCTTTATTTTGCACATTAGCCAAAATTTTTTTTAACAAAAACAAAAGTTCAATTACGACTGGGATTACAGACAGTAAAATTACAGTTCAGTACTTCGTGTAACCCCCATGAGCATTCAGGAGAGCACGTACACGTTGAGGCATGCTGTTCACGAGATTTGCCAAGGTTTGGACAGGAATCGCTTGCCATGCAGTGACAATAGCCTGCTGCAATTCATGCACAGAGGTCGGCTGCTGGTCCAAGTGGTCGATTTGATGCGTTAATTCTGCCCACAAGTTCTCTATCGGATTCATATCCGGGGACATGGCAGGCCACTCCATATGCTCTACACCACGGTCAGCAAGAAAGTGTTGGATCATGCGAGCACGATGAGGCCGTGCATTGTCATCTTGGAAGAGAAAGTTTCCTCGAAAGGCTGCACGAGCAAATGGAAGCAATGTTTCTTCCAGAATGGCCCTGTACTTGAACTGGTTCAGGTTTCCATTCAGAACAACCAGGTCAGTTTTGCCCCCTGCATGAAAAGCAGCCCAAACGGTCACCCCACCACCTCCAGCTTGGACTCTTGGCACTACACAATCTTTGATGTAGGCTTCGTGCACTTGTCTGCACACTCGGACGCAGCCATCTTGACGATAGACCAGAAATCTAGACTCGTCACTAAAGATCACGTGATTCCAGTGTCCTGGCTGCCATTGACGGTGCTCTCTGGCCCACTGCAATCGGCGCTGGTGGTGTTGTCTGGTCAGGCGTGGCTTTCTCAGGGGACGCCTGGCACGATAGCCTCCTTGAACCAGTCATTGGTTGACTAGCCTTCTGGATACAGGCACATTTGTCAGTTGCTGCCACTCAGCCCTAAGCCAATTAGCTGACTTGGTACGGCCATTGCGGACTAACCGGTGCAGCTGGCGATCATCGCTCCTTGTGGTTCTGCGGGGACGTCCTGGCCTCGGTATTGGAGTAGGGACACCCCTCTGAGCATTTCGTTTCAGGATCTTTGACACCTGACCTTGAGTGATGCTATACTGCCGAGCAATAGCACGCTGTTTCATGCCGTAATTTCGTAAAGCCACCACTCCATGACAAACAGCATTGTCGGGTTGACGGACCATCTCCAGAGGAAGCGGCAATAACTTTTGGAGACGTGCAGCAGTTGTTTTCCACGAATACAGAATGCAACAACCCTTGTATACCCTGCTGTGAAGCCAATCATCAAATGCACCTGTCCGTACATTTTGCCATGCCACCTGTGATATAATCCTGTTGTTGACTTCTTGCTGCGACAGACAATCAGTGACATGGTTCTTTTAACAAATAAATCACCAAAGTGTAAAATAAACTCACCAGATTGATATACTGAGTTAAGAAAGTAAACCTAAGTCAAGAAAAAAAATATATATTCCATATTAAATGCCAAGTCTGTATGTATGTATGTATGTATATATATATATATATATATATATATACAGTATATATATATATATATATATATATATATATATATACATATATATATATATATATATACATATATATAAATATATACATATATATAATATATATATATATACACACACACACACACACACACACACACACACACACACACACACACACACACACATATATATATATATATATATATATATATATATATATATATATATATATATATATATATATAATATATATATATATATATACATATATATATATATATATACATATAACTATATATACACACATATATATTGTTACGGATCTCAGAAACGTCGGCTCTCCCCTTATCAAGAGGGGGTTAATCCCCTTGTCTCCTATCTGGCCGACGCGATCCTGGAAGTTATAACGTTCCTTCCGTTCGGTGGTAACTAGGGTTGTTGGTCGAGTTTTAGTCCTATTACCTAAATACTACCACCGACCGTAAAGCAAGGGAATAACTCCCGCCCGAATCACGGATATTGTTGGAATATTGCCGAGCGGATAGCAATCCACGACCTGAGCTGTTAACAATGACTAACCCAATTATAGCGGTTCCGAATCGTGCCGCGTTTACCCAATGGAGAAAAGACTAGGATGATCGGATTAAGGAGAAACCATAAAGAACAAGGCAATTTATTACACTTTGTACAATTAATGAGAAGAGGAAACGAAAGAATGTACAAGAAAAAAAGAGGAAGGAAAAGTACACAGGGCAGTCTTAACTACAGTCTTAACTTATTCCCTGGACTCGGGCCCGCTCGCTCTCAGATTCGGTCTCAGACTTCAGACTCACGCGGGGATGTAGAAGGTAGGGTGGAAGGTCCGGCGATGGTGGCCAGGCTCCGGTCTGGCTCCGGTCCTCGACCCATACCAGGCGATGAAACCCGGCAGGCAGCTCTCCGTGTAGCGTAGCGTGAGCGGACAATTATCGTGACAGGGGAAGGTAAGCTGGGCTATTGGCGTACGCAATTGTTGTACCGGCACTTTTGTACTCGCGCTACCGGTATTACTCGCTCCAAGCGCCCCCTCCCCAATGTCCTGCACGCTGCAGTTCTTGGCAATGCGTGCCACGCCCTCGCCCAGTCAGCCCTCTCGTAAAGCGCAATTCCTTCCCATACCAATCTTTGGCTTCAGTTCTCTCGTAAAGCGCACGTCCCAGGTCAAGCGCCTCTCTCTCCCCGACGTCCTTTCGCAATGAGCGCTGCTCCGTAAGTTCTTATCACATTGCACCTTCCTCACGAGACCTTTGCAATCGCATCGGTCCTTCCAAGTCCTCTCTAAGGGCTTTGCGTGCACGCTTTTATAACCAAGCCAGCGAACGCTCTGGCAGCCCAAAACCACGCCTGTCAGGCGATCTCACTCCAGCCCTGGTTGGCTGGTTTTGGCTTACCGGCCCTGCCCTGATGGCTGGTTGACGTGGCCGCACCTCCATCCTGGCGCTCCGCCCCCTTTCTGGCCTTACCTCGTGGGTTTCTGGGCTGGTTTGGGCGGAAGCCCAGTGAGGTTGCGAACGCTGCTGGCAAAGGCACGTAACCAATTGGGAGGGGCCATGGGGCACAGACTGGGGAGCGCTTAATGGCGTCGCTTGGAAGGGAGGCTGCCAAAATGAACGGATGGGGACCTACTCTTATTTATTTGATGCAACGCAGATGCAACTATTGGGAATGGTCTTATCTAACACATACTATGGAATAACTGACGTCCTATGGTGACCTACGTGTTGCTTGTGGCCTATCTATGGGGTGCAACCTTTAACCTTTAATGATGTTATCTGTGTGGGTTCTCAAAACCGCAACAATATATATATATATATATATATATATATATATACTATATATACATACACATATATATATATTGTAACGAATGTGGAAACGTTACAATGTGAACGTTACAAAAGTACGGTAACACCCTGTTAATGTAAATAATGGTCGCAGTCGGCGTCCTAGTTAATTGCATGAAACTTACACGCAGGTCACGATATCTATCTATAATTCCAGTAATCTCTGTTTGTACGTCTGTACGTTTGTACGTCTGTTTGTCTGTGACCGCTGTTTCTCGACAACCACGGGTCCGATATACTTTTAACTTGCCAGGTATATTGCTGGGGACCCGAGGATGTGCCTTTTCAAGGTTTCATATTAATCGGACAATTACTTACCGAGCTATGTCCAAAAAACGATTCAACCAATCAGAGAGCAGCGAACGATCGCGTGTGCCGAACGTGGAGGACACACTCTGCCTCGGATGGCACATTTGAGAGCGTATTCATTTATTTCACGTTTGCAAACTATGTTGGCGTTAAACTATGTTTTAAAACGAATAAAACCGAATTTGCGATTCATTCGCTTTCCTGCGCGTTTGTGCACGCGATGGCGATTTCTTTACCAAACTCCGGAAGCCGTTCGCTTTGGACCAAACCATTGCATGTAAATAGAGGGGGGGGGATTGTCACCGTACTCGCAAGCCGTTCGCTTTGGACCAAACCATTTCATGTAAATAGAGGGGGGGGATATAATTTTAGATATAGATATAGTACGGGCAATGCCCTAGTATCTTTTAAATAGTGTATTTCCTTATTCCATGTAGGCTAAATATGTGTTTTCCCACTAGATTGACTTTGCATTGTATCAAACAAAATAAGCGTAGGCCCTTCCAATTTCCCCAAAACCTCCCTTCCAATTGCCTTCCGCATTTTGGGCGGTTTTCTTCAAACCACCATTGGCCACGAGGTAGGGTTGGGGAAGAAAGGCGTGTCTCCACCTCGTCATAAGAGGGAAGGAGTGAACCAGCCCTAACCGCCAATCAACACCGCGGTGAGCGACCCGGTAGGCGTGCCCTCGGAGCCGGCGGCTTGATTTCGCCCGAGGTGATAAAAGCGACTGTAAGGGACTGCTTTAAGAGATGACTTGGAGAGGCCTTGGGAGATGAGCAAAGAGGCTGCACGAAGAGGTGAGATGCGAAACGCTCCAAGCCAAAGAGGAGAGGTACTCGGCAAGGAAACCAGCTTTGGAGAGACGCGCTGAAAGGAGGGAGACGGCTCCACCCCAAGAAGAGGAGCAGGTGTGCCGAACCAGCGCGTGACGTCTACCGCAGTGGATACACGACGGAGGGTTTCCCGCCAAAACCGCGAGGAATTGCGAACTGCGGCCTCCCGACTTTGCCTCCCTCTCAAGCAATCCACCTCAAGCCTTACCTGCCTGCATTATCCCCTGTGTAAGTGTGAAAGTCCTGTCCTACTCGTTTGTCTTGGGGCTAAGTAAAAATGAATAGTGTAAGTTAACGATTCGCTGTGTTACTGCTTCTTCCATCCATTGCTTGTGTGTGTATAATAAAATCTGTTCTTCCTCCGTATTCTTCTTCTTCTTCTTTTTCATTCTCTTTCGGTCGCTTTAGAGATTTCCCGATTGAATATCTGTGGGGCGATCTGGTCAACGTCGGGTGGAATCGGGTTTTAATCGGGGAGTAACTGTTCGGACGCGGTTAAATACACCACCGCTCGGTCAATATAACATCTAAAAGCCACGTCAGTAACAATTGGTGTCGAGGAGTTGGATTCGGACCTGGGACTAAATTTGTTAGGCCCAAATTTTGGAACACCAATTGTACCGTTAGGGTAACAATTGGTGTTGGAAAGTAGAATTCGATCCGGAGCGCGTTTCACGCGCTCGAAATTATAACGGCGAAATTTGATTTTGTTTTACGAAAATATAAAACCCGAATTTTGAGATCGCGCCATGGACAATCAAGGCGATCGGATGTCGGTGGGAGAGATAGACAGGGTGGAATCGACCCAGTACCTCGGGGAAATGTATGTGGAGGATAGGGAGGAGGAGAAAAATAGCAATGTGGTTGCGGAAGTATCAGAGGCGCAAAGTGGCGTCCTCACGCACGTGGGTGAAGCGGCACCAAATTTTGCCGCGACCGTGGCAGCGCCCCTGGTGGATTCGAACCTTTTTATGTTGCAAATGAGGGCCCTTATGGAACGAATGGGAGACCAAATTGTGGGAATGAGGGCTGATAGTGAGCGGTTGGGAAACCAAATGGGGATAATGGGAAACCAAATGGGGGTAATGGGGAACCGGATGGATGCTCAGAGTGAGCAATTGGGAGTAATGAGGGACGAAGCGAGGGGTACCGGTGAGGGATTAAAACATGGGTTAACGGGGGTGGAAAATAGAATGGCTGCCCAGGAGAATCAGTTAGAGGGGGTGAAAAATGGGTTAATGGGGTTAGAAAATAGGATGGAGGACAAATTGCGGGAAATAGGGGAACAATCTGCCAGGGAAATCAAACAAATGGGAGAGCAAATAGAGGAGGTGAAAATCGGGGTAGAAACCAAACTGGATGCTCAGAGGGATGAATTGGGACAGATGAGGGTGGCATCTACAAAAGAGATGGAGGAAATACGACGAGGGGTAAGTGAGGAGGTTTCGGGGCTACGCGAGGAGGTAAAGCGAGGGGAGAAGCGTATGGAGAAAGAGGTGAGAAATAATACGGCTAAGTTACAAGGGGGAATAGAAGATCTGACGGAGGAGGTGGAACAGCTGACAGAGGGACAAACGAAGTAATTGGAGCAGGTTCAAAGGAACACTGCAGTACTCGGAGGGTTAAAGGCGACACAAAAAGAAATTAAAAACGAATTAATAGCGACACAGAGGCAATGTCAGATGGTACGGGAGGAACTGACAATGAGGGTGGACGAGGTGACAGAGATAATGGAGACAAAGGACCGAGAGGTGAGGACGCACATCGAAACGGTTAAGGTAGCCTTAGAGGACGAACTTGAGGAGACGCACCGAGAAATAAAAGAGGTTAAACAAAAATTAGAGGAAGTGGAAGAAGAGGTGAGTGAAATTAAGAAGAGACGGACAGAAACTAAGAGAGAAATAAAGGAAGAGATAGCGGAATATGTGCAAGGTCGGTGCTCAACTCATAATGTGATGCTCGCTAACCAAATAAAGAGTTTGCAGGTGGCAAAGGAGGTGCGGAGACGATGTACGGAGGTGAGTGGCAATGTATATGATGTGAGGAAAGCTTCAGTCGGCTTGGGGATTGGTTTGGATCCGGGTGTTCGTGAAAGGCCGTTGGTGAAGTGTGTGACAGGTCAGGTGTGCGAAAAAAGAGGTGTGCGAGAATGTCCGACCATGGGGTGTGTGAGGAAAAAGTGCACGCCGAGGAGTGAGTGTGCCGTCAAGAGTGAGTTGGTCGAAGCGCGTGTGCGAGGGGGTACATGGAAGCGCGGTGTGGTGAGTGTTACGGAGGAAGTAACGAGAGAGTGTACACCTGTGGTGAGTGTTACAGAGGATGTAACGAGAGAGTGTACACCTGTGGTGAGTGTTACAGAGGATGTAACGAGGAAGTGTACGCCTGTGGTGAGTGTTACAGAGGATGTAACGGGAGGGTGTGCGCGAGAAAGGTGTGTAACGGACGGGTGCATGAGGAAAGAGTGTGCTGTCGAGAGTAAGGGTGAGTGCGCGGTCAAGAATGGAGGTGAGAGTAGTGAGAGTGAAACGGAGCGTGAGTTGGTTATGACAGGTGAGCGAGGATGTACACCTGGAATGGAAGGATGCACACCTGGAATGGTAGAGCGTGTGTGGGAAGGCACATTTGAGTTGGTGGTGAGGCACGTGGTTGGGTGTGCGAATGAGAGCACACCTGTGATTGTCACGGAGGAAGTGACCGAGGAGGGGGCGCGAAGAGGTGTGTTGGTGAGGTGTGCGACCAACGAATGTGTGCCAAAGTGTTCGGTGGTCGGGTGTGTGACCAAGTCGGCGAGCGGAATGAGTGTACCGAAGTGTGTAAGGAAAGGTACGAGGAGAATGGGAACAGCTGCATGTTTGAGCAAGAAAGGGGTAGCGTATGCATGTAAGCGTCCAGGTGAAGCGTCGACGGTAACCGGTTTAGCGGTTAGGGCGACTTATAGCCGAATCGGGCCCTCGGTGCGCGTCGGGCAGCTTCGCGTGCCGCGAGGACCAGCGGGGATCCGAACCACGGCGGTTTCGAAAGAACCGCCGTACGCGATCCGCGCTGTGCCTCGCTTGGAACGGCCGCGTCCGGGCTCCACTAGGCGGAGCGGGCAGCTGGATAGGAAGGGTCGTTATGGCGACCACGTTTTGTTGAGAGGTGCCGGCAGGTCGAGATCGGGACATTGGATGGCTCCACGCCGAGGTGGTGCGTGGGATCTCGGCCCGGGTAAGCCCCCGCCCCTGCCCCGAATGCGGGACGCATCCAGCCGCCGGCACAAAAGAATCCGCGTTCATTGCTCGGCTGTACGAAGCCGGGCTGTAGATGTGAATTGGCGCACCGAGAGGATGTAATAAGTAGACGGGTGATGGTGATAGTGATAGTGAATTGATACGAAATTTAGAAAAGTGAGTAGAATTGGCGGTAAATGGAAAATTTTTGAATTGGTTGGAATCTGGACGAACAAAATTGATAGTGAAAGACCCCCGATGTGGTGGGATGGCAAATCCACCATCCCTCACAGAGTGGGGGCAAATGCGCAATAGTTTATGGGGTGTATGGCAGTGAAAACTAGCCCGGGTGGGTTAGGTTATATTGATAGGGATCTAGCGAAGATGACATTAGGTAACGATAAGGTTAGGTAGTGACTGATACCTGTAGTGGGGACGCAGGTAGATTAGTGTGGATTATAATGACGTGGGAGCGCAATAGTTTAAAGGGACGACTGGGAAGCGCAAGTTTCAGAGGGGAGTAGTTAGCTGAGATGATGCCGTGTGTGTGAGGATTGAACAGGTGAGAATGGAACAGGTGTGATTGCACAGGTGTGCAACTGAACAGATGTGTGGAGCCGTGTATGAGGGAGTAGTGGTGATTGCGTGTTGTGTTGACCAAATGGTCCAGGAAGAAAGGAGGGTGCAGGTGGCACCAGGTGTGAGGGCACAGGTGTGCAACAACAGGTGTATGTGGCTGTGTGGAATAAATGGTAGTGTGGAATATCTGGAGTATTGGAATGGATGGTCGTGGAGTGAGAATGGTGGAAATTGTGGAGTGGAGTGGATGGTGCGAAGGTGTGAATGGGGGAAGAGTGGACCCCCATCACGGATACCCGGGGCGGGTAGTGTAAGTGTTAGGTAGAGGGTACAGGTAAATTGTGGTTGGATATTGGCATCTGTGGTGCGGATGCAGAATGGTATGTGGATGGGTGCATTAGTGTTGTGGAAATGGCTGGGCGTGTAGCCTGTTAGTGTGTGTAGTTGGTTTGGGCACTCCACCACTGTGAGGATGTCGGCCAGGTGAGGCCGCAGGTGGGCTCTGGGAGCCGGTAGTAGTTGTTGTGGATGGGGCCCGAGGATCCGGAGGACGGACCCGGGTAGCCCAGTGCCAGAGGGCACCATGGGGTGACAGAGCCAGGAGAGGGGCTGTCCCCAGTTAGTTAGGTTAGGGTGAGGAGCTAGGTAAGCTCGGGTGGCAACTACAGTGGTGGAGGTGTGCAGGCGGGTAGACCTGTTGGGAGAGCTAGACGTCGCAGCCCAGAAATTGTGCGAGAGCACCGGGAGATGAATCGGGGGAGTGAGACCCCAAATTGAGAGGCACCACAGTTTGGTCAATGGGAATTGGTTTTTAGAACCCATAGTGTAAGTTGGCCAATGGATTGGCAGGGAGAGACCCCGGGTAGTGTAAAGTGTGTGAAAGTCATTTAGAGGATAGTTAGGATGAAGGATCTCCTCGTACCATCTGCATCCACTCACCTGAGGTGACAGGTACTCCACACCATGCCATGTTTTGATTATTTTTTATGATGCAAATGTTTGGATTGTGAGACGCATCATGACGTGGGTGTGACATTGTGCGTAATTCCATCTCTCCCTCCTTATGAGGATTGATGATGAATTGGTGATGGCAAATTTTGAAGTAAAGGGATTGTGGAGACGAATTTGGTATAGGGGAAATATGGGGAAGACGTGACAGTAGTGACGAATTTGTAAATGGGTAGATTTTGTACATATGGGGTAAGGGCAAGGGCAAGGGTAGGGTAGGTGACCGGGGGGTGACGTACGGTAGGGACGAGCTTTCTCACTTCGCCCTCCGTACGCATTTCACCTTGCATTGCCTTATTGACGTGTACCCTTGTGACCTTACCCCTCGCTCAATTGTCTTTCTTTTGTCTCCCACATGACCTGTGCGCCATTGGGTGCCGATGGGAGCGTGCGTGAGGTGGCCATTGTGCGCCCGAGATTCCCAGAACCAGCATGCATTGCGTTGATGTACCACTGTATGGACCGCTGTTCTGCGGCCAAGTACCACTTGATGGACCCCAGGTTCTGGGGCAGGGCACCTCTGTTGGAGACCGGCCATAGTGGCCAGGGAATCTTGCTTGCGGACCTCGGTAAGGTGGCACCTATGCCAAACAGGTGGACCACCCTTAGTTGGCCCTGAGGCCCTAAATAAAAATGGACACAAGTTGTGCTTTTTATTATTTCCAACTAGGCCGCATGAAGCCAGAAGACGTCGGAAAGAACATCCGCCCAGCAGAGAAAGAGAAGACCACCACCAGTTGTTTTGTTGTGTTTATTATGAACCATGGTGACTGCGCACCGGATGGTGCTTTTGGGTGCTTTGTGGTGCTTTGTGGTGTTTGGTGCTTTTGGGTGCTTTGGTGGTACTGGTACTGGTGCATCGATGCAATGCGTGCTGTCTCCTCCCTCCCAACTGGAATTTCTTTCTCTTGTTCCCTAAAAAGAAAAAGAAAAAAAAAAAAACACAGGTCCTGGGTTGCGTTGTAAATAAGAAATCACGTCATTGTAAATAATGCTCCCCACCGTAAATGTATAGTTTGAGAATAATTCCGTAATTCGGTTAGCTGTGGGCTTGAGTCTGTTAGACAGGATGCAATGCAATAGGGGGACATACTTATTTGTGTTTTAAAATTGTCACACTCAGGGTCAGGTTAATTGTAGAGGGAATTACACCTACGTGTCACACTAAGTTAAAGTTTAATAGGCCCGAGAACGGTCCTGAAGAAAGGAGGGTGCCGTGTAACGAATGTGGAAACGTTACAATGTGAACGTTACAAAAGTACGGTAACACCCTGTTAATGTAAATAATGGTCGCAGTCGGCGTCCTAGTTAATTGCATGAAACTTACACGCAGGTCACGATATATCTTTTAAATAGTGTATTTCCTTATTCCATGTAGGCTAAATATGTGTTTTCCCACTAGATTGACTTTGCATTGTATCAAACAAAATAAGCGTAGGCCCTTCCAATTTCCCCAAAACCTCCCTTCCAATTGCCTTCCGCATTTTGGGCGGTTTTCTTCAAACCACCATTGGCCACGAGGTAGGGTTGGGGAAGAAAGGCGTGTCTCCACCTCGTCATAAGAGGGAAGGAGTGAACCAGCCCTAACCGCCAATCAACACCGCGGTGAGCGACCCGGTAGGCGTGCCCTCGGAGCCGGCGGCTTGATTTCGCCCGAGGTGATAAAAGCGACTGTAAGGGACTGCTTTAAGAGATGACTTGGAGAGGCCTTGGGAGATGAGCAAAGAGGCTGCACGAAGAGGTGAGATGCGAAACGCTCCAAGCCAAAGAGGAGAGGTACTCGGCAAGGAAACCAGCTTTGGAGAGACGCGCTGAAAGGAGGGAGACGGCTCCACCCCAAGAAGAGGAGCAGGTGTGCCGAACCAGCGCGTGACGTCTACCGCAGTGGATACACGACGGAGGGTTTCCCGCCAAAACCGCGAGGAATTGCGAACTGCGGCCTCCCGACTTTGCCTCCCTCTCAAGCAATCCACCTCAAGCCTTACCTGCCTGCATTATCCCCTGTGTAAGTGTGAACGTCCTGTCCTACTCGTTTGTCTTGGGGCTAAGTAAAAATGAATAGTGTAAGTTAACGATTCGCTGTGTTACTGCTTCTTCCATCCATTGCTTGTGTGTGTATAATAAAATCTGTTCTTCCTCCGTATTCTTCTTCTTCTTCTTTTTCATTCTCTTTCGGTCGCTTTAGAGATTTCCCGATTGAATATCTGTGGGGCGATCTGGTCAACGTCGGGTGGAATCGGGTTTTAATCGGGGAGTAACTGTTCGGACGCGGTTAAATACACCACCGCTCGGTCAATATAACATCTAAAAGCCGCGTCTGTAACAATATATATATATATATATATATATACATACATATATATATATATATATATATATATATATATATATATATATATATATATATATATATATATATATATATATATATATATATATATATATATATATATATATATATATGACTATATATACACATTATACACATTACACACATATATATACACACATATATATACACACATATATATACACACACATATATATATATATATATATATATATATATATATATATATATATATATATATATATATATATATGTATACACATACATATAACTATATATACACACATATATATACACACACACACATATATATATATATATATATATATATATATATATATATATATATATATATATATATATATATATATATATATATATATATATATATATACATATAACTATATATACACACATATGTATATATATATATATATATATATATATATATATGCACGCATTTCATTGGAGTGCCTGTGTTCATGCTGTGACTGTTGCAGTTCGAACAAATGGGAGGAAGAACAGCATATGATTCACTAAATTTTCCTATCACAGCAGCCATATCTTAAGACAAAGGTGTTGTTGTACCCCAATCACTCCATTAACCATGACCTATTTGAACGTCACTTGCGGATATCCTTGTTTGGGGGCACTCCGGGGCGAAGCTACCAGGCACAGGCCAAAAGTCTGTCTTCTCAGCCAAACACCACTGTGATTTGAAAATATACCCCAAAGCTCCCTGAAACGCCAGCCAAACTTTCAAAATACTTCTTAAAACAGGGAACTGTGGGCTATTTTTAAAAGTAATATCTGATGTGATGAGTGAAGATATTGAGCCTGAGATGAAACAACATTTCCTTCATGCCAACGAATTGCACCTCATGCGTATATCATGCCATTCCATTAATTTGAGGTTCTCAGTTGCTTCTCATAAAATTGTTGAACTGGACGTGTAAATATGAAAAACAACGATAGTGTGAGATATCAACTTAATATTTCCTGACACATTATGACAACATGACATTATCACCCAAACGTTCAATTTTTAGTGAATAAAAAATATATTTATATGCGTTCCCTGACAAGGAACTTCAACACAGTGGGGCTTTATTAGGCCCATCAAGCCTGTGCAATGGTTGCCAGGATTTTGCGGTTTGTCCATACTCTATAGTTTTTAGATGTGAGCATCAATCATGGAAGTAGACTGCTGGCCTTCCAGATTCAGAGTGGATGCTCTAACAATTACGCCACCATGTCTGGTAAAAAAATAAAATAATGAGTTCTCTTATAAGGAATTTCCAATACAGGAGGCGGCCATTACCCCTATTAAGCCTGCACAATGGTTGCCAACCTATGGTAGACATCAGATTGATCTTCACCTCGATATCAGAATAATCTTCATGACATTATCTAAAGTTAGAATGTCCACATATTTTAAAACTTTTTTTGTATCTATATGTCTTATTATTCATCTACCACATAGTGAAGGTGTGTCTGTGTGTGTGTGTATGTTTGTGTATGTGTGTGCGGTGTGTGTGCGTTCGCATGATAATGTAAAGCGCCATGAGGGTCGTTTACTCTGCTTGATGGGGCTATATAAGACTCCTTTATTATTATTATTATTACCATATAAGACACAATGTAAGTTTGTGTTTTTGTACAGATGTCTGTCCCCCTTCGTAAGGGTAGGTTTTAAAGGCCAATCTTTTAATATGAATCTGTGTGCACTATGGTCTGTTTTGTGAGGATGAAACAAACTCGAAAAACATTTTCCATAAAAGAGTAATTATGTCTCTTCCATTGGAATTGTAGATGGTGGCTTGCAAACCGAGCCTCAAGGGCGGTGTACAGAAGCGTTTTTAAAAATCTTACTCTAATTCACCAAATGTCCGTCCGTCCGTTCGAAGGTACCGCAAAAACGGCTCAACCGATTGTAAAGATATTTTGGGTGGGTATTCCTGGGACCCCTGGGAGTAAAATAGGCTATATTGTTTTTCCAATTTTTCCAGTTTTTCCAAACACAATGGAATAATATTTACCTATATGAACAGTGATGTGGATTTTGTTGAAATTCTACAAATACTGTTTATTCTTTGTACCAAGAGAGAGTAGATCGACTCCTGACGAACTCTTCCTATATAAACGTGCGGCTCCGAAGTAACATGGCAGCGTGTGCAAAGCGACTGAGAAACAGGTGCAGCGGCCGCTTCCGTTTTGCAGAATTCAATCTTTTTTCAAAATGGGCGCCATGTACTGTTTAGATTTTGATGATTTGCGTGTGATATGATTCAACGGATGTTTATATGAATCGTTTAAAATAAAAAAAAGCCTTCAATTTCTGATATTTTGCCTTTTCATTTGGGCTTCCCAATTGAAGCCCCGCCCATAGGGCGGGTACCTTTGCTAGTAACAATAAATACAAGGTGAAGGGAGGTGAAATTCACTACACATAATGGGCAACAAGCGTAGAGTAAAACAAGTGTTCATTTACATCAGTATGATGTCTATTAAATAAATAAGATATAAGCACGCCTGACACTAGGCCGAGGCTTCAGACCTTGGCACGCTCACGAGGCTGCACCGTCGAATAAACTGTTCCAACCAGTCATATTTGATGGGCTTTTTACTTGTTGTCTAATAAAATACTTTCATCTGGATGTACCCTGTCATAAAAATTGCACTACCTAAAGTTTTACATCACAACACCTTCCCATACCGCCCCTTACTCCTCATGAATAAAGATCTTGCATTCCACTAAACCTTACAAACATCAATGGTTTGGCTCAAATTACCATAATTTTTAAGTGGTCTCCGTATGGTCAAAATTTTATTTTTTGACCACTGTTCTCTGTCAAAGTACTTAAACTACACAAAATCCTGAAACGTCAATGGTCCTGTCAATATGAACATGCTGAGAGGGAAAATAAACCAGAATTAGCCATTAATCTGTCGCTATAATGCATCAATAATCTCAATTTCCTTATTGACTTATATATTGACTTAAAATGTATAATTGTCTTAATATAGTGACTTGAGTCTGTTTGGCCTGTCGCTCCCACTTCGCTGGCAGCTCAGTGGCCTTTCTCTTTCTTCTAGCTACCACCTCCTTTCTGGTTTGCACTCTCTGCCCTTTGCCTGTTCTGTCTTTACCCCCTCCCCAGTCCACCCCGTGTTTCTGCAGAGCACACAGTCTGGTCGTACTCCACTTCTGGTGAAACTCTCAAATTTCCCATTCACCGCTCACCTAAACTCATTTATTCCTCTTTTCTCTTGGTTGTGGTACCATCTTCCTCTGTCTGCTCAATCTCAATCTTCCCTCCAGGGCTTCGACATCTGTTCACCACAACCATAGGTAACCTTCCACAAGCACACCCTTACACCCATGTTGTTCTCTATCTACCCTCATTAACCTTCCAAAAGCACACCTTCCTTTCCAGCTTTTTGGATTTTCTCCCCTCTCCCTCTTTTTAATTTTTTGTTCCATTTCTGTTTCATCCCCGTTTCCCCCCCTTACACTTCTTGCTGTATTTGAGCTTGTATACAGTTTGTTCATATCCTTTGACCTCCTTCCCTCCCTCGCTCTCATTCTTCCTCAAAGTTTCCCTGTTTGTGTTCCTCTAACATGCATTCCCCCCTTTCCACGATTCTCTTTTTGTTGTATTATGTTTTGTTCCATTCTTCTCCAGCTCTTCCACAAGCCTCAACTTCATATACTAAAAACATGTTTTTTATTGTTGTCTTTACAGCCAACAATCTCTTTAACCCAACCACTTTATTTACAAACAAACGAACTAAATCAAATTATTACCAGGAGGAAAAAGGAGAACCAAAACGAAGCTTCTCATAAATAAACAAAAATTAAATAAGCAACAAATAAACAAGCAGACGTCATGCAGAGCATGATACTTCCAAAATCCACCCCCTTCCCTCAAATAAGGTTGCCATTGATCCTCAAATTGTCCATTTCATCAAGATTAAAATTGATGATCTTGATCAAAGCTCGGGTCAATAGGATGAAAAGTGACGATTTTTCAGATGAAAATTGATGATTTTAGAAGTTTGACTCAGAGTTAACCTTTGACATTTTGACCTTAAAAATTGTTTGTTTCCCAATTCAGTGAAGCACTAAGCAAATGCTGTTAAATTTTCAAGTCAATCAGATGGAAATTGACGAGTTTTCAGATGAAAATTGATGATTTTGGAAGCTTGACCTTGAGTTGACCTTTGACCTCAAAAATTGTTGGTTTCCCTATTTAGTGACTCAATGTGCAAATGCTGTTCAGTTTTCTAGGCAATCGGATGAAAATTGACGGTTTTTCAAGATGAAAATTAAAGATTTTGGAAGTTTGACCTTGAGTTGACCTTTGACATTTTGACCTCAAAAATAGTTGGTTTCCCAATTTAGTGACCCAATGTGTAAATGCTTCACAATTTTCAAGTCAATCGGATGAAAAATGGCGATTTTAGAAATTTGACCTCGAGATGACCTTTGACCTCAAAATCAATAGGCTTCTCAATTGTGACGACCTCTACAACTTGGTGAAGTTTCATGACGATCGATTTAGAATTGTGACCTGTAGGCGAGTGACAAACAAACAGACAGAACAAACACAACCGACCGATATACTTTAAAAAAAAATCGATTTTGCAAGTAATACAAGAAAGAACAATCAGAGATTGTAGACCCTCACTAGGATGTGTTTTCAGTGGTTTTTAAGGCTTTTGTGTTAAAAACAAATATGGCGGCCGAACCACGTGACCGATGACGTCATCATTTTTTTTCTCCACCAATTTATCCCTAGATGATGCTTAAGGAATTTCATCTTGATCGGATGAAGTTTTGTACTTGTCGAATTATGACGTCACAATGGAGGCACCTATGACATCATCATTAACATATTTTATTCCCCATGGAGAGTTCTTTACAATGAGCCATGTCTCAATTTTTTCTATGCAGCGCTTTCGGGGATATAAAGGTGCAATTTTTTTCGTTTTTTCCCATATGGCGCCCGTACCACATGACGTATGACGTCATAATTATAATTTAAAAATTATACAGGTGGAGTTGCACCTATGGTGAAGTTTTACTGTCAACCGGACCAACGGTTGCAGAGAAAATCATATTTATTCTGTGCGGACAAACAAACAAACAGACAAACAGACAGACAAACAAATGAAAAATCGGTCAGAGACCGAGGACTTGCTGGAATGTACTTTTTTATTGGCCCTTTTGGATCAAAATAATAATACATAAGGACATGGGTTGAATCCCTGCTTGAGAGAGTGCCAATCCACTCCCCGCTATCATGGTCGTCTCTCCAACTCACAATCCCATGAGATATGCGGAAAGGACGACCCAAAACCAATTATCTTCTTTTTGATTCATATATAAACATCATTAAAAGTAAATAATGACCTCTGCCAAAGTTCAAACGACGTGGGTTTAATCTCTACATGAGAGAATTCCACATAGCTATTTGGGCGGTGTATAAGCTAACAGATCGCTGTCTCCATCGATCTTGCCAAGTCCATAACACCTATGGGCTCAAAATCTTTTTAACTGTTGACTTGGTAGTTTTTACAATGAAGGAAACATGTATCGGGAGTACATACGACATAGCGATTGTGAATGTGACTGCTCTGAGGTGTCTTTCGCTTCGCATCACAGTGACGGCAGCTGCAAGATTAAAATCTGGCTTCAGGCCACCTCACCACCAAAAATCGATTCTGGCGAATCTATTCCTGCAAGTAACAAACGGACTCAAATGCAATACCCTCTCCTCTGGCGATAGTAAATGTAGGACGTTATAATTACAGCTACGGCGACATAAACAACAACGTCACGTTGGTTAGATCAATAACTAAAGGAGAGTGAATGATTGGGTCCAGTCTGAGGCGAGATAATGCAGGACATCAATAAACACACGTGACCGAATCAGTGTTTTTTTGCTGATTGGCGAATCCTCGCAGCCATCTGATTCTCTGCACAAGCTGTATTGCTGTTGAGCTATTTGTTGAGCTGTTGAGCAAAATGAGAAATAGTGCCATAGCTGCTTGTTCTGTCCACAGAACGATGCAAATTTTTAATGGTATTAAAATCTGGATGCAGCATGGGAGTAAATTGAATATGTGACCGAATGGGAATAAATAGAACAGGTGACAGCATGGAGGAATTGGAAAGCCATGATCTTTCCTGGGAAAACCACATTTCCAATCTGGCCTCCAACGCCAGTCACCGACTGGGCATCCTCCGTCGTGCGAAGTCCTTCCTTGGCACACCTGAGCTCCTCACCACATACAAGGCTTTCATCCCCAGCTCAATGGAATACTGCTCTCCCCTCTGGGATGGTGCTCCTGCCTCACACCTAGCTCGTCTTCACGCTGTTGAGACCAAAGCCTTCAGAATCATTAGAATCTCCCGCGATGAAGCTAACTCCAAGGGCCTTTCACTCACTCACCGCAGGCAGGTTGGTGGTCTTTCCGTCTTCTTCAGACTCCTCTCTGGCCTTGCTCCCCCAGTTCTGTCTGTGCTCTGTCCTCCAAATAGTCCTACAGATCTGCCAGCAACCCACTTATGGTTAAACTGCCAAAATCAAGACTCTCTGCTCACCTTCACTCTTTCATTCCTCTTTTCTGCCACCTCTGGAACAAACTCCCTCACTCTCTTCAATCCCACCCATCCCTCCAGGTCTTTAAAACATCTGTTCACCACCATCTCTTATCTTCCCCCATCCAAAACCTTGATATTTTCTACCCCAGTTAATTCACCCCAGATCCACTTCTCTGAAATACCGACTTCTTTCCTAGAAGTCCTTGCAGTGTCCATGTGTTTTTTTTTTAACCTCTCCCACCCCCTCCCCCACTTCCCATGCCTCCTCCCTCCAAGCCCTCTCCCTCCAAAAGATCTCCCGATGTCCCTGCTCTCCATCGTGTCTCCCGCTCCCTTTATCATATGTTTTATGTTTTATGTGTCCGTTTGTTTTTTTTGTCATGAATGTTAGCTCTTACACGAGCCTCGATGTTGTATACAAATAAAAAATAAAAAAGAGGTGGCAAAGGTATAAGGTTCAACCCAAAAAGCACCCATAGTGCCTCCAAGAACCAAATGAAATAACAGGTTTTGGTAAAGGTCGTTTTGTGCTCATGGTTTACTCGTCAGTGTGCTAGCAGCCACGTCCCTTGAAAGCAATTCCTTGCGTTCTTCCGGAGATTTACCCGTAACCCCGGTGCTGGCATGTCTGCTTGGAATCTCGGAGATCTAGAAAGTGGTAAATGTATTAAATCAGTACCAGAGCAAGAAAGGGACTTCATTCAACAAGTTCAATGAAGGTGCAAACAGCTGCCTCATTAAGATCGCTGAACCTGGATGATCAGAGGAATGCTATGTGCATCTGAAATTCAAATGTTTCAGACTGAGGAATTGATGTGCTTCCCTGCCTTGGATCCTGGGGTCCGAGACCTCAAACGCCGACAAAAGACCTCCTGCTGGTAGCTTTGACTCGAGTAACATAAATTAACGATATTTAAATTGAGAAGTTTGCTTTGAAAGGTAAACTGAGTTTTCTAGTGTGTGTGATAGAATCAGACAGGTTTTAATTGTGAAATATCAAGGTTCCATCACCATATATATTCCAGATAGTAGGGCTCCGGCAAGCATTCATCTATAAATGGATATTAAAATAATGTTTTTCTAAACACAAAGAAACTCCTCTTTAACGCAAGGTAGCACGAGTCATTGGACAGATTAGGAGTCACTGGTAATGCAGGATGAACAGTACCTTGATCAAATCAAATGTCACACCTTGCAATTCCAAAGGGAGCCCAGGAACGCTGGAGTGTAGATCAGGATTTCAATCACATCAATTATGGCATTTTCAGGCTTTGTGAGGATTGCAAAAACTCAAAATACCTATTGTGATGTGCATGAGGAAGTGAAAACCTGAAGGTATAGGAGAAGTCCAAGTTCTGAATTGTGATGTCAATTTGGATCGCAATCAAACTATGGTAAGGACACTTCCTGGGACCACTCGGTAATGAGAAAAATCTTGAGATCATCAGGAAATACTCCAGCAAATTAAGGAAAATTATACATGCAACTACTACACTACAGTGTTCGGAGGATGCCAGAAACAATGTAGATTTGACGCTTACCAGTTCTTCAAAACTTCAGTATGACTCAAAAGGACGCATACCTTGTCAACATGAACTGGTATCGATTGTTACCTTCGCCACCAAAGGTGGATGGAGGTTATGTTTTCATCCCTGTCTGTCTGTCTGTTTGTTTGTCCGTTTGTTTGCAAACAAGATATCTCAAAAGGTTGTGGATGGATTTGGACGAAATTTGGCAGGGAGGTAGCATATGTGACAAGGACGAAATTATTAGATTTTGCTGAATATCCGGATTCGGATCCGGCTACTATAATTTTTTAAGTGATTCTTCACCATTTGGAGATTGGGCCAAAAACTATACATTGCAGGATATCTCAAAAAGTTAAGGACTGATTTGCACGAAACTTGGTGGACAGGTTGGGTGTCTGACAAGGAAGAATCGATTCGATTTTGGTGAAGATCTGAATATGGATTCGGATATGAGAATTATTTAATTTTGTTAAGTGATTCTTCACCACTGGGAGATAGGGCCAAAAACTATACATTGCGGGATATCTCAAAAAGTTAAGGACGGATTTGCACGAAACTTGGTGGACCGGTTGGGTTTCACAAGGAAGAATCGATTCGATTTTGGTGAAGATCTGAATATGGATTCGGATATGAGAATTGTTTAATTTTGTTAAGTGATTCTTCACCATTGGGAGATAGGGCCAAAACGATACGTTGCGGGATATCTCAAAGCATTAAGGACGGATTTGCACGAAACTTGGTGGACCGGTTAGATGTCTGACAAGGAAGAATCGATTCGACTTCTTTGTTCTTCGAAGACTCCCAAATTCACCTCTTTCCATCTCCAACTTCTTTGCTGAAATTCTTCGTAGTGTTCATTTGCTTTATACCGTGTATCCCTCATCCCCCGCCCCCAAGCCCTCTCCCTTTCACAGATCTACCGATGTCCCTGTTCTCTTCTGTTGTTTTGCTTGTGTGCTTCCCTGCCTCTCTCCCCCTCTTGTCTCCCGCTCCCTTTATTGTATGATTTATGTGTCCATGCATGTTTTCGTGCTTAATGTGTTCGCTCATACACGAGCCTTGACTCTACAAAAATAAACAAATAAATAAATAAATAGTGTCATTCTGCCATATATGCCATACGTAATAGACATTTCCCAAAAGTATACCATCTCAGTGCACTTTGTACCTTCAGAAAGTCATTACATACCCATCTCGAGTCGTTTTTGTTTTCTTTTCGTACAGTCTGTGGACTCCAGATTGTCTCCCATCCAATCATCGTGTTGTGTGTATTTATCCAATGTTTTTAACGCGCAGTATGAACCCAGCAGATGGCTAGACTTGTCTTTACCTGCATCTCCTTTTTACTTGTACTCTCTTGCATTTCTGCAAAAGACACAGGCAGTCTCGTTTAATACTGGATCAGTGTATGGAAAAGCACCGGATTCCTGGGGAAAAAAACACATTCCTCAAAAATAGAGGTAAATTTTTTATGATGTAATTCGTATACAATGACCTCTCTACTTGTCTCTCTTATTATCATTCCAAAGATATTTAATGTTAGATGGGGTTTTTTTTTACGTGGTACATAGAATAATGAGAACCTTTCATAGGTAGAGCAAACAAAGCTCCACTTGGACCATTATTCTCCCTTAATATACTCCCGTTTTCCTTCATTGTTTACATTTTTCAACATAATTAAATCACTAAATTATTACAGAGAAATCTCAAAAGCGACCATTCCGACACCTTACCAGATATTACATTTAAAAGCGGCCTCTATTGTGGTACCTGGTGATGCGGCTCTGTTCTGCGAAGCGATGCGAGACCAACACAGTGCAAGCTGCTCATTATATCACCGGCAGAAACACCTGCAAAGGTCCTCATTACACGATGCCCCGAAGTCGCTCAATAAAACAGATGCAAAACCAAAAGGAAACGCCACAAATGTGCCATTTAATGACACTTTCTCAGCTTGTTAGAGCGAATGTATAATTTCAACTGCTTTTGATGTCAACTTGTTTCATACTTTCCCTGTGCTTTACTTTTTTTATGCGCAATCTCTGCATGGATGTGCACCATGATTTCTACTCTTTTCAACACCTTCATTCTGCGCAGTCTGAAGATCGGGTCATCATTGTCAGAGCTCCTTTCAGCACATGTTATGTGGCTTAAAGAAACGCATTTGAATAAAAGTTTTGAAGTGTTCCGCTCTGGGATCATAAGCTGTAATATTTTTTGTGGGAATCACAGACATCATTATGAGGGATAGGATGTCAGGATAGCCCTGACTTAGTGTATGGCCGTCTCGGAGTAGTCTAGTCCGGTTTTGATTCCAAACAGAATCGGAACTGACTATATACATTTATTCTGGTGCCTCAAAAAGGACACAAAATTGTTAGTCTCTTGGCCACCCTGATGCTGCTATGAGTTAAACTTTTCAACTAATATGCATTATGAGTGAGGAGGTGCAGCATCATCAAGGTACAGTCACGTGAAAAAGTAAGTACACCCCATGTAAAGTTTTGACTCTTTCAACATATTTCAACATACAGCTATTTGATCTTCATTTCAACAATATTGATAGATAAAGGTGATATAATATAACAAATATCATGAAACATTTACATTTTGTAGTCCATTGTATAATTTAAATAAACATAAATGCAAATTTCGAATGTGGAAAAAGTAAGTCCACCCTGACATTTATCACTACTTCAAATACCTAAAATTAGAATCAGATGCACCAGCTCAGGTGCAAATGATTAGAACATGTTAGAGAGGATCTTGGAGGAACCTGTCTTATTTAAACCTCAGACATTTAGTTTGGTTTGCTCTTTGTTGTCGAAGTGTGCAGCGTCACCATGCCTAGATCAAAAGAGCTCTCTGAGGCCTTCAGAAAGAAGGCTATAGATGCCTACGAGTCTGGGAAGGGATTTAAAGAGATCTCCAAACAATTTAAAATCAATCATTCGACTGTCCAGAAGATCATCTACAAGTGGAGAAGATTCCAAACAACTGCCAACTTGTTCAGGCCAGGCCGCCCCAGCAAGTTCAGCCCGAGAGCAGACCGCAAGATGCTGAATGAAGTCTCGAAGAACCCCAGAATGTCATCACGGGACCGACAGCTAGCTCTTGCCACTGTTGATGTCAAAGTGCATGAGTCTACCATTAGAAAGAGGCTGCACAAATTTGATCTACATGGGAGGTGTGCCAGGAGGAAACCTTTGCTGTCCAGAAAGAACATCAGGGCAAGACTAAAGTTTGCCAATGAACACCTCGGCAAAGACCAGCACTTCTGGAACAATGTGCTCTGGACAGATGAGTCAAAGGTAGAGCTATTTGGGCACAGTACCAGAAGACATGTTTGGCGAAAACCAAAGACAGCATTTGACCACAAGAACCTGATACCAACTGTAAAGCATGGTGGTGGAAATATTATGGTTTGGGGCAGCTTTGCTGCATCAGGGCCTGGGCAACTCACCATCATAGAATCCACTATGAATTCTTCATTGTGCCAGAGGGTGCTTGAGGATAATGTGAGGCCATCTGTCGGAGAGTTGAAGCTCAACCGAAGGTGGACCTTGCAACATGACAATGACCCTAAACATACCAGTAAATCCACCAAGGAATGGCTGACAAGAAAGAAATGGAGGGTTCTGGAATGGCCAAGTCAAAACCCGGATCTAAATCCCATCGAGATGTTGTGGGGGGTGGGGGGGGGGGTTCAAATGAGCTGTACATGTAAGAAAACCCTCAAACATCGCACAGCTGAAAGAATTCTGCATGAACGAGTGGGCAAAAATTTCTCCCAGTCGATGTTAGAGACTGGTAGACAGTTAAAAGAAACGCCTACTTGAGGTTGTTTCTGCCAAAGGGGGCAATACCACCTGTTCGAGCCAAGGGTGTACTTACTTTTTCCACATGCGAAATTTGCATTTATGTTTATTTAAATTATACAATGGACTACAAAATGTAAATGTTTCATGATATTTGTTATATTATATCACCTTTATCTACCAATATTGTTGAAATGAAGATCAAATAGCTGTATGTTGAAATATGTTGAAAAATTCAAAACTTTACATGGGGTGTACTTACTTTTTAACATGACTGTATCTGCCATATGGTTATTAACTGTTCATTTTTGTCTTACTATCCATACAGTGCCTTCAGAAAGTATTCACACCCCTTCACTTTTTCGCATTTTGTTGTGTTACAGCCTCAATTTAAAATGGATTAAAATGACATTTTTTGTCGCTGATCATCTAGATTCTAGACATATAATAAATACCCCATAATGAGAAAGTGGAATTTTTTTTCTTTAGAAACTTTTACAAAACAATAAAAAATGAAATACAGAAATATCTAATTACCCTGCGCTCGCGAAACAAAAATCAGGGTTAGGTATTCGGTTGTGTACGTGCATAATGCGTACATGTGGCGTACATGTGGCATACGTGTGCACTTTTAAAATTCATTTTCTCTTCAACCGTTGATCCGATTGACACGAAACTTTACCATAGGAGGTAAAGCCTCTGCCTGTATAATTATTTTATTCATAATTATGATGTCATAGGTCACGTGGTACGGACGCCATTTTGGAAAGATGTTACAGCTCTATATCTCCCAAACCGCTCCATGGAAAAAATTGAAACATGGCTCATTGTAAAGAACTCCACATGGGGAATAGGTCTTGTTAACGATGACGTTATTGTTGTTATAATTATGACGTCATAATTTGACAGGGACAACACTTAGTCTGTTCAGTTTGAATTTATTGAGCATGATCTATGCAATAATTATATTAGAGAATATAAATTTATGATGTAATCGCTCACGTGGTCCGGCAGCCATATTGGATCAAAGAAAAAAAAACGATCAAAAACAGAAGAGTTAGCTCGCACCAAGTTGACTGCGCAGGGTAAGTATTCAATGATTACCATCTAGTTTACATAGGTATTCAATCGCCTGAGTCAATACTTTGTAGAAGTGCCTATGGCAGTGATTACAGCTTCGAATCTTTTTGGGTATGTCTGTATTAGCTTTGCACATCTAGATTTCGCGAGTTCCTCCCGTTCTTCCTTTCAGATTTGCTCAAGCTCAGTCAAGTTGTATGGGAAGTGTCAGTGAACAGCAATCTTCAAGTCTTTCCACAGACTCTCAATGGAATTCAAGTCTGGGCTTTGGCTGGGCCACTCAAAGACGTGCACGTTATTGTTCTGAAGCCATTCCAGTGTTCCTTTGACTGTATGCTTGGGGTCATTGTTCTGTTGGAACGTAAATCTTCACTGCAGTGTTCGGTCATTTGTACTCTGAAGCAGGATCTGCTCAAGGATTTGCCTGTATTTGGCTCCATTCATTGTTGCCTTATCCTTACAAGTCTCTCAGTCCCTGCTGCTGAAAAGCATCTGCATAGCATGATGCTGCCACCACCATGCTTCATGGTAGAGATGGTGTTCAATGGGTGAAGATCTGTGCTCGGTTTCCGCCTGACGTAGTGCTTTGCATTCAGGCCAAAGAGTAAAATTTTCATCTCATCAGACCATATAATCTTTTGACAAGTGCTCTCAGAGACTTTCACGTGCTTTTTCATATTCCAGGCGTGCTGTCATGTGCCTATTTTTCAGGAGTGACTTCCGTTTGGCCACTCTCCCATAAATCCTAGATTTGTGAAGTGCTGCCTGCAGAGACTGTTTTCCTCCTGGCAGGCTCTCCCATTTCACACAAGGAACTCTGTACTTCTGTCAGTGTGGTCATTGGGTTCTTGGTCACCTCCCTGACTAAGGTCCTTCTTGCCCAGTTGCTCAGTTTGGTCGAAAAGCCGACTCTAGGAAGATTCTAGGTAGTTCCATATTCTTTCCATTTCCTAATGATGGAGCTCACTGTGCTTTTGGGAACTTTCAACACTAGAAATAGTTTTATACCCTTCCCCAGAACTATGCCGCCTCACAATTCTATCTCGGAGTTATACAGAGTTTCTTGGACTTCATGGTAGAGTTTCTGTTCTGATATGCACTGTCAACTGTGGGGCCTTATATAGAAAGGTGTGTTTCTTTCTAAATCATCTGCAATCAATTGAATTTGCCACAGGTGGACTCCAATGAAGTTGTAGAAACATCTCAAGGATGATCAAAGGAAATTGGATGCACATGAGCTCAATTTGGAGTATTATAGCAAAAAGGTTGAATACTAATTGACTGAAGACATTTCAGCTTTACATTTTTAATTATTTTGTAAAAAAATTCTCAAAAAATAATTCCACTTTGACATTATGGGTTATTATGTGTAGATCACTGACAAAAAAAATCTTAATTTAAACCCATTATAAATTCAGACTGCAACACAACCAAATGTGAAAAAGTCAAGGGGTGAGTACTTTCTGATTTAAAAAAATCCCCATTTCTGTCTTTTTTTTAGACCATTGTTGGCGATAGCAAATACCAGGACGGGTTGGTCGTCTGGTAAATCCGGCTGAGAAACTGTTTTAGACCCTTTGAACCCTTTAGACCATAACTACTATTGTAACGTACCTTTTCGAGTTTAGACAATCGAGAACCTTTAATACAAACATCACACAGACATCTATAGTCCTCTTGAAAAACACAGACAATCATTTTTTCAGCAAGAAATGCATAAACTCGACCCACCC
Source organism: Myxine glutinosa (assembly GCF_964187855.1). Taxonomy (NCBI): domain Eukaryota; kingdom Metazoa; phylum Chordata; class Myxini; order Myxiniformes; family Myxinidae; genus Myxine; species Myxine glutinosa. The sequence continues at coordinate 3,362 of NW_027618459.1, read as the reverse complement.
GGAGGTGGTTGTTGTTGTTGTTGTTGTTGTTGTTGTTCTTGTTGTTCTTGTTGTTCTTGTTGTTTGTGCCAGGAAAGTTCTCTCGAACATGGCCGAGGGATGGAAACAGCCGATCGATCTCCCAAAAGCGACCCATATGTCCCCCACATCCAGGATGGTGTACCTTCACGAAGTCAGGGCCACAGAGTTAGAGAGAAGAGACAAGAACAAGTGGGAAAGGGCTGGTCCATGGGGACCGATTGCCTCTCTGACTGACAGCATTGCCTTGGCGAATCTGGGCAGCAGTGAAGAATGGGGAAGCTTTGTTTCTTTATTTATTTACTAATAGCAGGAGTACCCGGCGTTGCCTGGTGGGGGGGGGGGGGGGGGGAGGGAGGAGGCAGGAGAGGCTGGGGTGAGGAAGGGAGTGGGGGGAGTGGAGGAGGTTCATCACCTTTTCGTTGTATAATATGCTGGTGAATGCGCCGTTCATCACGTTTCTGAGTTGAGTGTGATGCCGATCAGGAAGAAGAAGAAGCCTTACCATTAACTTCGCACACTTCCGGAATTGTTTGATTTATTTGTGTTCAAATGTCTGGTGATTGTTTTGTATTTATTTATGTGAATGTGTACTTGTACATAACTGTCATTAATATAAAAAAAGGCTTCGGCACTATCGAGCGATTGTGTTTTTTTAATCCCCAAAAACGAACTTTTATTTCAGAATTTTTTTTTTTTGGCCTAAAACACTCCCAGGCACTCACTGATGAACCTCTGAAAGTTTGACAAAAATCCGTTCAGGCCATCTCTAAGAAAAATGGCGACACTGACACACAGACAGATACACAGACACACACACAGACAGACCAACAGCTCTCTTATACATATAGTAGATTCAACTTCAGTGTCTGTCCAGGCCATAACTTATTTAACCATCTGAGGTTTTGTCATCAAATCTTCAACAAACCTTCGTTATGACAACACAAAATATGGAGACACAAATGAATAAAATGTAAAAACAATGTACTTTAATGTTTATGTATATATATATATATATATATATATATATATATTGTTAAGGACCGCGGACAAGATGTTGTTTGCCGAGCGGATGGCACCACGGCCCTAACAGTTACCCCGACTAACCCGATTCCCGAACGTTGGCCGGATCGCGCCACAGGTATTCAATAGGGAAAAGACAAAGGCGACACGGATGTGAAGAAGAAGAAGAAGACAAAAAGGTTGGAAATACTACTAAATTTATTCCTACTATATACACGCTCAAAGTAACCAAGGAGAAGGAAAGAAATAAAATAATGTACAGAAGATATTAGAGACACAGGGCAACGCTAGCTTACCTACAGTCTTAATTAACCCAGGGACAGAACAAACAAGGACAGACTCACGCGGGGAATGATGATAGGACTGGCAGGAGGTGAATGGCTGGAGGGAGAGGAAGGTCCATGGGTACTGCAGCACGATCGGCGCGTTTAGCAGCCGTCGTTCCTTCACGGCCCCTGCTCAAGAACTGCCGTCAAGCCCCAAGCTGCTGTGGCTGCTGCTGCTGCTGTGTGTACATCGCGTGCTTTTTCCAGGACTCATCTGAGGTGGGGGGCGCCTTCTGCGGGTTATATATGCCACGCCCTGAACCTTCGCGAACCTCCTTGATGTTTCTCTCCACACCCTCTCCAAGTCCAACCCCTTGTTCGTGGTTGGTTGAGTAGGGCTGACTCACTCCTGCCCTCTATGATGAGGTGGGGACACGCCTTTCTTCCCCGACCCGAGCACATGTTCAATGGTGGTTTTGGGGCGAAATCAACAACCCACAGCTGTAGCAAACCTGACAAACTGCCCAGTGCAGTTGGTAATTGAGGCTTGGAGGGATGTAATTGGCAATTGAGGCTTGGCAATGACGCAGTTGGAAATGGAGGTTTTTGGGAATAGGAATGAAAGGGGATCTATCTTGTTTCACTTGGTGCAATGGAGTGTCATCTTAATGGAAGACAAGGCCTTACCCTAATACACATAATAAGGAAATAAACTACTGAACAGGGATATTATAGTGTCCTTCATGTATGCTTTATGGAACTAACTACGGGAACGCCCTTTGACCTTTATACAACCACAAACGGAGGGAGGAGGGGCGATATTTTCAAACAACCTTTTGCAACAACAATAAAAAAAAAAAAACCATTCTCATATCCACAACAATATATATATATTTATATATATATATATATATATATATATATATATATATATATATATATATATATATAAAACACAGTTTGTGTGTGTGTTGTGTGTGTGTGTGTGTGTGTGTGTGTGTGTGTGTAATGTTACCGATACACTCCTAAACGGAGAGGCTTACGTGCTTGATATTTGACATAGACATGGCCATTGAGCGTGGGACGAACATGGCCGAACTCAAATATTTGACGATCCATATTTTTTATTCATATTTACCTCAGCGCATTTCAGCGAAGTGCCCGCTAATCTCAGCCGGTTCCAGAGCAGCTTGCTGATTCGCTCAGAGCGATCACGTGATGTTCCATTCCCACCGCCAGACTGATTCGCTCAGAGCGATCACGTGATGTTCCACCCCGTCACACGTCACTTCACCTTTTATGCGATCGTGTTTTGTATCGATTTTGTGCGATATGAATTAAATCAAGGAAGATTTAATTAAATTAAATCAAGGAAGAAGACCCCCCCTCCCCCTCCCCCCTCTCCCCCCCTCCCACCCCCTCCCATCCCTCACCCTCCCCATCCCCCCTCTTCTCCCCTCTCCCCCTCCCCTCTCACTCTTCTCCCCTCCCATCCCTCCCACCCCCTCCCCCTCCCCCTCCCACTCTTATCCCCTCCCATCCCCTCCCCCTCCCCCTCCCACCCCCCTCCCCCCTCCCATCCCTCACCCTCCCATCCCCCTCTTCTCCCATCTCCCCCTCCCCCTCCCACTCTTCTCCCCTCCCCCCCATTCCCCTCCCATCCCTCCCCCCTCCCACCCACCCCCTCCCCCTCCCCCCTCACCCTCCCATCCCTCACCCCTCCCCATCCCCCCCTCTTACCATCCCCCCTCCCCCTTCCCCTCCCCCCTCCCCTCCCCCCTCCCCTCTCCCTCCCTCCCCCCTCCCCTCCCCCCCTTCCCTCCTCCCTCCCCCCACCCCCTCCCATCCCTCACCCTCCCCCCTCTTCTCCCCTCTCCCCCTCCCACTCTTCTCCCCTCCCCCCCGTTCCCCTCCCCGCCCGGCAATGCCGGTACTTCTGCTAGATATATACATATATATATATATATATACATATATATATATATATACATATACATATATTATGTATATATATTATATATATATTGTTGCAGACGCGGTTTTTAGATGTTATTT
>NW_027618458.1:0-72302 GCF_964187855.1 Myxine glutinosa | reverse complement strand
TGCATTTGTATTAGTGTGGAAAAAACACTTTTTGCACTTGTGATAGTGTTGAAAAACCACTTTTCGCACTTGTGTTAGTGTTGAAAAACCACTTTTCGCACTTGTGTCGGTGCAGGAAACCACTTTTGCACTTGTATTAGTGTGGAAAAACCACTTTTCGCACTTGTGTTAGTGTTGAAAAACCACTTTTCGCACTTGTGTTAGTGTTGAAAAACCACTTTTCGCACTTGTGTTGGTGCAGGAAACCACTTTTGCACTTGTATTAGTGTGGAAAAACCACTTTTTGCACTTGTGATAGTGTTGAAAAACCAATTTTAGCACTTGTGTTAGTGTTGAAAAACCACTTTTCGCACTTGTGTTGGTGCAGGAAACCACTTTTGCACTTGTATTAGTGTGGAAAAACCACTTTTTGCACTTGTGTTAGTGTTGAAAAACCACTTTTCGCACTTGTGTTAGTGTTGAAAAACCACTTTTCGCACTTGTGTTGGTGCAGGAATCCAATTATGCACTTGTATTAGTGTGGAAAAACCACTTTTCGCACTTGTGTTAGTGTTGAAAATCCACTTTTCGCACTTGTGTTAGTGTTGAAAAACCACTTTTCGCACTTGTGTTGGTGCAGGAAACCACATTTGCACTTGTATTAGTGTGGAAAAAACACTTTTTGCACTTGTGATAGTGTTGAAACACCACTTTTCGCACTTGTGTTAGTGTTGAAAAACCACTTTTCGCACTTGTGTTGGTGCAGGAAACCACTTTTGCACTTGTATTAGTGTGGAAAAACCACTTTTCGCACTTGTGTTAGTGTTGAAAAACCGCTTTTCGCACTTGTGTTGGTGTTGAAAACCACTTTTCGCACTTGTGTTAGTGTTGAAAAACCACTTTTCGCACTTGTGTTGGTGCAGGAAACCACTTTTGCACTTGTATTAGTGTGGAAAAAACACTTTTTGCACTTGTGATAGTGTTGAAAAACCACTTTTCGCACTTGTGTTAGTGTTGAAAAACCACTTTTCGCACTTGTGTTAGTGTTGAAAAACCACTTTTCGCACCTGTGTTGGTGCAGGAAACCACTTTTGCACTTGTATTAGTGTGGAAAAAACAATTTTTGCACTTGTGATAGTGTGGAAAAAACACTTTTTACACTTGTGTTAGTGTTGAAAAACCACTTTTCGCACTTGTGTTAGTGTTGAAAAACCACTTTTCACGCTTGTGTTGGTGCAGGAAACTACTTTTGCACTTGTATTAGTGTGGAAAAAACACTTTTTGCACTTGTGATAGTGTTGAAAAACCACTTTTCGCACTTGTGTTGGTGCAGGAAACCACTTTTGCACTTGTATTAGTGTGGAAAAACCACTTTTCGCACTTGTGTTAGTGTTGAAAAACCACTTTTCGCACTTGTGTTAGTGTGGAAAAACCAATTTTCGCACTTGTGTTGGTGCAGGAAACCACTTCTGCATTTGTATTAGTGTGGAAAAAACACTTTTTGCACTTGTGATAGTGTTGAAAAACCACTTTTCGCACTTGTGTTAGTGTTGAAAAACCACTTTTCGCACTTGTGTTGGTGCAGGAAACCACTTTTGCACTTGTATTAGTGTGGAAAAACCACTTTTCGCACTTGTGTTAGTGTTGAAAAACCACTTTTCGCACTTGTGTTAGTGTTGAAAAACCACTTTTCGCACTTGTGTTGGTGCAGGAAACCACTTTTGCACTTGTATTAGTGTGGAAAAACCACTTTTTGCACTTGTGATAGTGTTGAAAAACCACTTTTCGCACTTGTGTTAGTGTTGAAAAACCACTTTTCGCACTTGTGTTGGTGCAGGAAACCACTTTTGCACTTGTATTAGTGTGGAAAAACCACTTTTCGCACTTGTGTTAGTGTTGAAAAACCACTTTTCGCACTTGTGTTAGTGTTGAAAAACCACTTTTCGCACTTGTGTTGGTGCAGGAAACCACTTTTGCACTTGTATTAGTGTGGAAAAACCACTTTTTGCACTTGTGATAGTGTTGAAAAACCACTTTTCGCACTTGTGTTAGTGTTGAAAAACCACTTTTCGCACTTGTGTTGGTGCAGGAAACCACTTTTGCACTTGTATTAGTGTGGAAAAACCACTTTTCGCACTTGTGTTAGTGTTGAAAAACCACTTTTCGCACTTGTGTTCGTGTTGAATAACCACTTTTCGCACTTGTGTTGGTGCAGGAAACCACTTTTGCACTTGTATTAGTGTGGAAAAAACACTTTTTGCACTTGTGATAGTGTTGAAAAACCACTTTTCACACTTGTGTTAGTGTTGAAAAACCACTTTTCGCACTTGTGTTGGTGCAGGAAACCAATTATGCACTTGTATTAGTGTGGAAAAACCACTTTTCGCACTTGTGTTAGTGTTGAAAAACCACTTTTCGCACTTGTGTTAGTGTTGAAAAACCACTTTTCGCACTTGTGTTGGTGCAGGAAACCACTTTTGCACTTGTATTAGTGTGGAAAAAACACTTTTTGCACTTGTGATAGTGTTGAAAAACCACTTTTCGCACTTGTGTTAGTGTTGAAAAACCACTTTTCGCACTTGTGTTGGTGCAGGAAAACACTTTTGCACTTGTATTAGTGTGGAAAAACCACTTTTCGCACTTGTGTTAGTGTTGAAAAACCACTTTTCGCACTTGTGTTAGTGTTGAAAACCACTTTTCGCACTTGTGTTAGTGTTGAAAAACCACTTTTCGCACTTGTGTTGGTGCAGGAAACCACTTTTGCACTTGTATTAGTGTGGAAAAAACACTTTTTGCACTTGTGATAGTGTTGAAAAACCACTTTTCGCACTTGTGTTAGTGTTGAAAAACCACTTTTCGCACTTGTGTTAGTGTTGAAAAACCACTTTTCGCACCTGTGTTGGTGCAGGAAACCACTTTTGCACTTGTATTAGTGTGGAAAAAACAATTTTTGCACTTGTGATAGTGTTGAAAAACCACTTTTCGCACTTGTGTTAGTGTTGAAAAACCACTTTTTGCACTTGTGTTGGTGCAGGAAACCACTTTTGCACTTGTATTAGTGTGGAAAAACCACTTTTCGCACTTGTGTTAGTGTTGAAAAACTACTTTTCGCACTTGTGTTAGTGTTGAAAACCACTTTTCGCACTTGTGTTAGTGTTGAAAAACCACTTTTCGCACTTGTGTTGGTGCAGGAAACCACTTTTGCACTTGTATTAGTGTGGAAAAAACCACTTTTCGCACTTGTGTTAGTGTTAAAAAACCACTTTTCGCACTTGTGTTAGTGTTGAAAAACCAATTTTCGCACTTGTGTTGGTGCAGGAAACCACTTTTGCATTTGTATTAGTGTGGAAAAAACACTTTTTGCACTTGTGATAGTGTTGAAAAACCACTTTTCGCACTTGTGTTAGTGTTGAAAAACCACTTTTCGCACTTGTGTTGGTGCAGGAAACCACTTTTGCACTTGTATTAGTGTGGAAAAACCACTTTTCGCACTTGTGTTAGTGTTGAAAAACCACTTTTCGCACTTGTGTTAGTGTTGAAAAACCACTTTTCGCACTTGTGTTGGTGCAGGAAACCACTTTTGCACTTGTATTAGTGTGGAAAAACCACTTTTTGCACTTGTGATAGTGTTGAAAAACCACTTTTAGCACTTGTGTTAGTGTTGAAAAACCACTTTTCGCACTTGTGTTGGTGCAGGAAACCACTTTTGCACTTGTATTAGTGTGGAAAAACCACTTTTCGCACTTGTGTTAGTGTTGAAAAACCACTTTTCGCACTTGTGTTAGTGTTGAAAAACCACTTTTCGCACTTGTGTTGGTGCAGGAAACCACTTTTGCACTTGTATTAGTGTGGAAAAAACACTTTTTGCACTTGTGATAGTGTTGAAAAACCACTTTTCGCACTTGTGTTAGTGTTGAAAAACCACTTTTCGCACTTGTGTTGGTGCAGGAATCCAATTATGCACTTGTATTAGTGTGGAAAAACCACTTTTCGCACTTGTGTTATTGTTGAAAATCCACTTTTCGCACTTGTGTTAGTGTTGAAAAACCACTTTTCGCACTTGTGTCGGTGCAGGAAACCACATTTGCACTTGTATTAGTGTGGAAAAAACACTTTTTGCACTTGTGATAGTGTTGAAAAACCACTTTTCGCACTTGTGTTAGTGTTGAAAAACCACTTTTCGCACTTGTGTTGGTGCAGGAAACCACTTTTGCACTTGTATTAGTGTGGAAAAACCACTTTTCGCACTTTTGTTAGTGTTGAAAAACCGCTTTTCGCACTTGTGTTAGTGTTGAAAACCACTTTTCGCACTTGTGTTAGTGTTGAAAAACCACTTTTTGCACTTGTGTTGGTGCAGGAAACCACTTTTGCACTTGTATTAGTGTGGAAAAAACACTTTTTGCACTTGTGATAGTGTTGAAAAACCACTTTTCGCACTTGTGTTAGTGTTGAAAAACCACTTTTTGCACTTGTGTTGGTGCAGGAAACCACTTTTGCACTTGTATTAGTGTGGAAAAACCACTTTTCGCACTTGTGTTAGTGTTGAAAAACTACTTTTCGCACTTGTGTTAGTGTTGAAAAACCACTTTTCGCACTTGTGTTGGTGCAGGAAACCACTTTTGCACTTGTATTAGTGTGGAAAAACCACTTTTCGCACTTGTGTTAGTGTTGAAAAACCACTTTTCGCACTTGTGTTAGTGTTGAAAAACCAATTTTCGCACTTGTGTTGGTGCAGGAAACCACTTTTGCATTTGTATTAGTGTGGAAAAAACACTTTTTGCACTTGTGATAGTGTTGAAAAACCACTTTTCGCACTTGTGTTAGTGTTGAAAAACCACTTTTCGCACTTGTGTTGGTGCAGGAAACCACTTTTGCACTTGTATTAGTGTGGAAAAACCACTTTTCGCACTTGTGTTAGTGTTGAAAAACCACTTTTCGCACTTGTGTTAGTGTTGAAAAACCACTTTTCGCACTTGTGTTGGTGCAGGAAACCACTTTTGCACTTGTATTAGTGTGGAAAAACCACTTTTTGCACTTGTGATAGTGTTGAAAAACCACTTTTAGCACTTGTGTTAGTGTTGAAAAACCACTTTTCGCACTTGTGTTGGTGCAGGAAACCACTTTTGCACTTGTATTAGTGTGGAAAAACCACTTTTCGCACTTGTGTTAGTGTTGAAAAACCACTTTTCGCACTTGTGTTAGTGTTGAAAAACCACTTTTCGCACTTGTGTTGGTGCAGGAAACCACTTTTGCACTTGTATTAGTGTGGAAAAAACACTTTTTGCACTTGTGATAGTGTTGAAAAACCACTTTTCGCACTTGTGTTAGTGTTGAAAAACCACTTTTCGCACTTGTGTTGGTGCAGGAATCCAATTATGCACTTGTATTAGTGTGGAAAAACCACTTTTCGCACTTGTGTTAGTGTTGAAAATCCACTTTTCGCACTTGTGTTAGTGTTGAAAAACCACTTTTCGCACTTGTGTTGGTGCAGGAAACCACATTTGCACTTGTATTAGTGTGGAATAAACACTTTTTGCACTTGTGATAGTGTTGAAAAACCACTTTTCGCACTTGTGTTAGTGTTGAAAAACCACTTTTCGCACTTGTGTTGGTGCAGGAAACCACTTTTGCACTTGTATTAGTGTGGAAAAACCACTTTTCGCACTTGTGTTAGTGTTGAAAAACCGCTTTTCGCACTTGTGTTAGTGTTGAAAACCACTTTTCGCACTTGTGTTAGTGTTGAAAAACCACTTTTCGCACTTGTGTTGGTGCAGGAAACCACTTTTGCACTTGTATTAGTGTGGAAAAAACACTTTTTGCACTTGTGATAGTGTTGAAAAACCACTTTTCGCACTTGTGTTAGTGTTGAAAAACCACTTTTCGCACTTGTGTTAGTGTTGAAAAACCACTTTTCGCACCTGTGTTGGTGCAGGAAACCACTTTTGCACTTGTATTAGTGTGGAAAAAACAATTTTTGCACTTGTGATAGTGTTGAAAAACCACTTTTCGCACTTGTGTTAGTGTTGAAAAACCACTTTTCGCAATTGTGTTGGTGCCGGAAACCACTTTTGCACTTGTATTAGTGTGGAAAAAACACTTTTTACACTTGTGTTAGTGTTGAAAAACCACTTTTCGCACTTGTGTTAGTGTTGAAAAACCACTTTTCGCGCTTGTGTTGGTGCAGGAAACTACTTTTGCACTTGTATTAGTGTGGAAAAAACACTTTTTGCACTTGTGATAGTGTTGAAAAACCACTTTTCGCACTTGTGTTAGTGTTGAAAAACCACTTTTCGCACTTATGTTGGTGCAGGAAACCACTTTTGCACTTGTATTAGCGTGGAAAAACCACTTTTCGCACTTGTGTTAGTGTTGAAAAACGACTTTTCGCACTTGTGTTAGTGTTGAAAAATCACTTTTAGCACTTGTGTTGGTGCAGGAAACCACTTTTGCACTTGTATTAGTGTGGAAAAAACACTTTTTGCACTTGTGATAGTGTTGAAAAACCACTTTTCGCACTTGTGTTAGTGTTGAAAAACCACTTTTCGCAATTGTGTTGGTGCCGGAAACCACTTTTGCACTTGTATTAGTGTGGAAAAAACACTTTTTGCACTTGTGATAGTGTTGAAAAACCACTTTTCGCACTTGTGTTAGTGTTGAAAAACCACTTTTCGCACTTGTGTTGGTGCAGGAAACCACTTTGCACTTGTATTAGTGTGGAAAAACCACTTTTCGCACTTGTGTTAGTGTTGAAAAACCACTTTTCGCACTTGTGTTAGTGTTGAAAAACCACTTTTCGCACTTGTGTTGGTGCAGGAAACCACGTTTGCACTTGTATTAGTGTGGAAAAACCACTTTTCGCACTTGTGATAGTGTTGAAAAACCACTTTTCACACTTGTGTTAGTGTTGAAAAACCACTTTTCGCACTTGTGTTGGTGCAGGAAACCACTTTTGCACTTGTATTAGTGTGGAAAAACCACTTTTTGCACTTGTGTTAGTGTTGAAAAACCACTTTTTGCACTTGTGTTAGTGTTGAAAAACCACTTTTCGCGCTTGTGTTGGTGCAGGAAACTACTTTTGCACTTGTATTAGTGTGGAAAAAACACTTTTTGCACTTGTGATAGTGTTGAAAAACCACTTTTCGCACTTGTGTTAGTGTTGAAAAAACCACTTTTTGCACTTGTGTTGGTGCAGGAAACCACTTTTGCACTTGTATTAGTGTGGAAAAACCACTTTTCGCACTTGTGTTAGTGTTGAAAAACTACTTTTCGCACTTGTGTTAGTGTTGAAAACCACTTTTTGCACTTGTGTTAGTGTTGAAAAACCACTTTTCGCACTTGTGTTGGTGCAGGAAACCACTTTTGCACTTGTATTAGTGTGGAAAAACACACTTTTCGCACTTGTGTTAGTGTTGAAAAACCACTTTTCGCACTTGTGTTAGTGTTGAAAAACCAATTTTCGCACTTGTGTTGGTGCAGGAAACCACTTTTGCATTTGTATTAGTGTGGAAAAAACACTTTTTGCACTTGTGATAGTGTTGAAAAACCACTTTTCGCACTTGTGTTAGTGTTGAAAAACCACTTTTCGCACTTGTGTTGGTGCAGGAAACCACTTTTGCACTTGTATTAGTGTGGAAAAACACTTTTCGCACTTGTGTTAGTGTTGAAAAACCACTTTTCGCACTTGTGTTAGTGTTGAAAAACCACTTTTCGCACTTGTGTTGGTGCAGGAAACCACTTTTGCACTTGTATTAGTGTGGAAAAAACCACTTTTTGCACTTGTGATAGTGTTGAAAAACCACTTTTAGCACTTGTGTTAGTGTTGAAAAACCACTTTTTGCACTTGTGTTGGTGCAGGAAACCACTTTTGCACTTGTATTAGTGTGGAAAAACCACTTTTCGCACTTGTGTTAGTGTTGAAAAACCACTTTTCGCACTTGTGTTAGTGTTGAAAAACCACTTTTCGCACTTGTGTTGGTGCAGGAAACCACTTTTGCACTTGTATTAGTGTGGAAAAAACACTTTTTGCACTTGTGATAGTGTTGAAAAACCACTTTTCGCACTTGTGTTAGTGTTGAAAAACCACTTTTCGCACTTGTGTTGGTGCAGGAATCCAATTATGCACTTGTATTAGTGTGGAAAAACCACTTTTCGCACTTGTGTTAGTGTTGAAAATCCACTTTTCGCACTTGTGTTAGTGTTGAAAAACCACTTTTCGCACTTGTGTTGGTGCAGGAAACCACATTTGCACTTGTATTAGTGTGGAAAAAACACTTTTTGCACTTGTGATAGTGTTGAAAAACCACTTTTCGCACTTGTGTTAGTGTTGAAAAACCACTTTTCGCACTTGTGTTGGTGCAGGAAACCACTTTTGCACTTGTATTAGTGTGGAAAAACCACTTTTCGCACTTGGGTTAGTGTTGAAAAACCGCTTTTCGCACTTGTGTTAGTGTTGAAAACCACTTTTCGCACTTGTGTTAGTGTTGAAAAACCACTTTTCGCACTTGTGTTGGTGCAGGAAACCACTTTTGCACTTGTATTAGTGTGGAAAAAACACTTTTTGCACTTGTGATAGTGTTGAAAAACCACTTTTCGCACTTGTGTTAGTGTTGAAAAACCACTTTTCGCACTTGTGTTAGTGTTGAAAAACCACTTTTCGCACCTATGTTGGTGCAGGAAACCACTTTTGCACTTGTATTAGTGTGGAAAAAACAATTTTTGCACTTGTGATAGTGTTGAAAAACCACTTTTCGCACTTGTGTTAGTGTTGAAAAACCACTTTTCGCAATTGTGTTGGTGCCGGAAACCACTTTTGCACTTGTATTAGTGTGGAAAAAACACTTTTTACACTTGTGTTAGTGTTGAAAAACCACTTTTCGCACTTGTGTTAGTGTTGAAAAACCACTTTTCGCGCTTGTGTTGGTGCAGGAAACTACTTTTGCACTTGTATTAGTGTGGAAAAAACACTTTTTGCACTTGTGATAGTGTTGAAAAACCACTTTTCGCACTTGTGTTAGTGTTGAAAAACCACTTTTCGCACTTATGTTGGTGCAGGAAACCACTTTTGCACTTGTATTAGTGTGGAAAAACCACTTTTCGCACTTGTGTTAGTGTTGAAAAACGACTTTTCGCACTTGTGTTAGTGTTGAAAAATCACTTTTAGCACTTGTGTTGGTGCAGGAAACCACTTTTGCACTTGTATTAGTGTGGAAAAAACACTTTTTGCACTTGTGATAGTGTTGAAAAACCACTTTTCGCACTTGTGGAAACCACTTTTGCACTTGTATTAGTGTGGAAAAACCACTTTTCGCACTTGTGTTAGTGTTGAAAAACCACTTTTCGCACTTGTGTTAGTGTTGAAAAACCACTTTTCGCACTTGTGTTGGTGCAGGAAACCACGTTTGCACTTGTATTAGTGTGGAAAAACCACTTTTCGCACTTGTGATAGTGTTGAAAAACCACTTTTCACACTTGTGTTAGTGTTGAAAAACCACTTTTCGCACTTGTGTTGGTGCAGGAAACCACTTTTGCACTTGTATTAGTGTGGAAAAACCACTTTTTGCACTTGTGTTAGTGTTGAAAAACCACTTTTCGCACTTGTGTTAGTGTTGAAAAACCACTTTTCGCGCTTGTGTTGGTGCAGGAAACTACTTTTGCACTTGTATTAGTGTGGAAAAAACACTTTTTGCACTTGTGATAGTGTTGAAAAACCACTTTTCGCACTTGTGTTAGTGTTGAAACATCACTTTTAGCACTTGTGTTGGTGCAGGAAACCACTTTTGCACTTGTATTAGTGTGGAAAAAACACTTTTCGCACTTGTGTTAGTGTTGAAAAACCACTTTTCGCACTTGTGTTAGTGTTGAAAAACCACTTTTCGCACTTGTGTTAGTGTTGAAAAACCACTTTTCGCACTTGTGTTGGTGCAGGAAACCACTTTTGCACTTGTATTAGTGTGGAAAAAACACTTTTCGCACTTGTGATAGTGTTGAAAAACCACTTTTCGCACTTGTGTTAGTGTTGAAAAACCACTTTTCGCACTTGTGTTGGTGCTGGAAACCACTTTTGCACTTGTATTAGTGTGGAAAAAACACTTTTTGCACTTGTGATAGTGTTGAAAAACCACTTTTCGCACTTGTGTTAGTGTTGAAAAACCACTTTTCGCACTTGTGTTGGTGCAGGAAACCACTTTTGCACTTGTATTAGTTTGGAAAAACCACTTTTCGCTCTTGTGTTAGTGTTGAAAAACCACTTTTCGCACTTGTGTTAGTGTTGAAAAACCACTTTTCGCACTTGTGTTGGTGCAGGAAACCACTTTTGCACTTGTATTAGTGTGGAAAAAACACTTTTTGCACTTATGATAGTGTTGAAAAACCACTTTTCGCACTTGTGTTAGTGTTGAAAAACCACTTTTCACACTTGTTTTGGTGCAGGAAACCACTTTTGCACTTGTATTAGTGTGGAAAAAACACTTTTTGCACTTGTGATAGTGTTGAAAAACCACTTTTCGCACTTGTGTTAGTGTTGAAAAACCACTTTTCGCACTTGTGTTAGTGTTGAAAAACCACTTTTCGCACCTATGTTGGTGCAGGAAACCACTTTTGCACTTGTATTAGTGTGGAAAAAACAATTTTTGCACTTGTGATAGTGTTGAAAAACCACTTTTCGCACTTGTGTTAGTGTTGAAAAACCACTTTTTGCACTTGTGTTGGTGCAGGAAACCACTTTTGCACTTGTATTAGTGTGGAAAAACCACTTTTCGCACTTGTGTTAATGTTGAAAAACTACTTTTCGCACTTGTGTTAGTGTTGAAAAACCACTTTTCGCACTTGTGTTAGTGTTTGAAAAACCACTTTTCGCACTTATGTTGGTGCAGGAAACCACTTTTGCACTTGTATTAGTGTGGAAAAACCACTTTTCGCACTTGTGTTGGTGCAGGAAACCACTTTTGCACTTGTATTAGTGTGGAAAAACCACTTTTCGCAATTGTGTTGGTTGCGGAAACCACTTTTGCACTTGTATTAGTGTGGAAAAAACACTTTTTACACTTGTGTTAGTGTTGAAAAACCACTTTTCGCACTTGTGTTAGTGTTGAAAAACCACTTTTCGCGCTTGTGTTGATGCAGGAAACTACTTTTGCACTTGTATTAGTGTGGAAAAAACACTTTTTGCACTTGTGGTAGTGTTGAAAAACCACTTTTCGCACTTGTGTTAGTGTTTGAAAAACCACTTTTCGCACTTATGTTGGTGCAGGAAACCACTTTTGCACTTGTATTAGTGTGGAAAAACCACTTTTCGCACTTGTGTTAGTGTTGAAAAACGACTTTTCGCACTTGTGTTAGTGTTGAAAAATCACTTTTAGCACTTGTGTTGGTGCAGGAAACCACTTTTGCACTTGTATTAGTGTGGAAAAAACACTTTTTGCACTTGTGATAGTGTTGAAAAACCACTTTTCGCACTTGTGTTAGTGTTGAAAAACCACTTTTCACAATTGTGTTGGTGCCGGAAACCACTTTTGCACTTGTATTAGTGTGGAAAAAACACTTTTTGCACTTGTGATAGTGTTGAAAAACCACTTTTCGCACTTGTGTTAGTGTTGAAAAACCACTTTTCGCACTTGTGTTGGTGCAGGAAACCACTTTGCACTTGTATTAGTGTGGAAAAACCACTTTTCGCACTTGTGTTAGTGTTGAAAAACCACTTTTCGCACTTGTGTTAGTGTTGAAAAACCACTTTTCGCACTTGTGTTGGTGCAGGAAACCACGTTTGCACTTGTATTAGTGTGGAAAAACCACTTTTCGCACTTGTGATAGTGTTGAAAAACCACTTTTCACACTTGTGTTAGTGTTGAAAAACCACTTTTCGCACTTGTGTTGGTGCAGGAAACCACTTTTGCACTTGTATTAGTGTGGAAAAACCACTTTTTGCACTTGTGTTAGTGTTGAAAAACCACTTTTCGCACTTGTGTTAGTGTTGAAAAACCACTTTTCGCGCTTGTGTTGGTGCAGGAAACTACTTTTGCACTTGTATTAGTGTGGAAAAAACACTTTTTGCACTTGTGATAGTGTTGAAAAACCACTTTTCGCACTTGTGTTAGTGTTGAAACATCACTTTTAGCACTTGTGTTGGTGCAGGAAACCACTTTTCGCACTTGTGTTAGTGTTGAAAAACCACTTTTCGCAATTGTGTTGGTGCCGGAAACCACTTTTGCACTTGTATTAGTGTGGAAAAAACACTTTTTACACTTGTGTTAGTGTTGAAAAACCACTTTTCGCACTTGTGTTAGTGTTGAAAAACCACTTTTCGCGCTTGTGTTGGTGCAGGAAACTACTTTTGCACTTGTATTAGTGTGGAAAAAACACTTTTTGCACTTGTGATAGTGTTGAAAAACCACTTTTCGCACTTGTGTTAGTGTTGAAAAACCACTTTTCGCACTTATGTTGGTGCAGGAAACCACTTTTGCACTTGTATTAGTGTGGAAAAACCACTTTTCGCACTTGTGTTAGTGTTGAAAAACGACTTTTCGCACTTGTGTTAGTGTTGAAAAATCACTTTTAGCACTTGTGTTGGTGCAGGAAACCACTTTTGCACTTGTATTAGTGTGGAAAAAACACTTTTTGCACTTGTGATAGTGTTGAAAAACCACTTTTCGCACTTGTGGAAACCACTTTTGCACTTGTATTAGTGTGGAAAAACCACTTTTCGCACTTGTGTTAGTGTTGAAAAACCACTTTTCGCACTTGTGTTAGTGTTGAAAAACCACTTTTCGCACTTGTGTTGGTGCAGGAAACCACGTTTGCACTTGTATTAGTGTGGAAAAACCACTTTTCGCACTTGTGATAGTGTTGAAAAACCACTTTTCACACTTGTGTTAGTGTTGAAAAACCACTTTTCGCACTTGTGTTGGTGCAGGAAACCACTTTTGCACTTGTATTAGTGTGGAAAAACCACTTTTTGCACTTGTGTTAGTGTTGAAAAACCACTTTTCGCACTTGTGTTAGTGTTGAAAAACCACTTTTCGCGCTTGTGTTGGTGCAGGAAACTACTTTTGCACTTGTATTAGTGTGGAAAAAACACTTTTTGCACTTGTGATAGTGTTGAAAAACCACTTTTCGCACTTGTGTTAGTGTTGAAACATCACTTTTAGCACTTGTGTTGGTGCAGGAAACCACTTTTGCACTTGTATTAGTGTGGAAAAAACACTTTTCGCACTTGTGTTAGTGTTGAAAAACCACTTTTCGCACTTGTGTTAGTGTTGAAAAACCACTTTTCGCACTTGTGTTAGTGTTGAAAAACCACTTTTCGCACTTGTGTTGGTGCAGGAAACCACTTTTGCACTTGTATTAGTGTGGAAAAAACACTTTTCGCACTTGTGATAGTGTTGAAAAACCACTTTTCGCACTTGTGTTGGTGCAGGAAACCACTTTTGCACTTGTATTAGTGTGGAAAAAACACTTTTCGCACTTGTGATAGTGTTGAAAAACCACTTTTCGCACTTGTGTTAGTGTTGAAAAACCACTTTTCGCACTTGTGTTAGTGTTGAAAAACCACTTTTCGCACTTGTGTTGGTGCAGGAAACCACTTTTGCACTTGTATTAGTTTGGAAAAACCACTTTTCGCTCTTGTGTTAGTGTTGAAAAACCACTTTTCGCACTTGTGTTAGTGTTGAAAAACCACTTTTCGCACTTGTGTTGGTGCAGGAAACCACTTTTGCACTTGTATTAGTGTGGAAAAAACACTTTTTGCACTTATGATAGTGTTGAAAAACCACTTTTCGCACTTGTGTTAGTGTTGAAAAACCACTTTTCACACTTGTTTTGGTGCAGGAAACCACTTTTGCACTTGTATTAGTGTGGAAAAAACACTTTTTGCACTTGTGATAGTGTTGAAAAACCACTTTTCGCACTTGTGTTAGTGTTGAAAAACCACTTTTCGCACTTGTGTTAGTGTTGAAAAACCACTTTTCGCACCTGTGTTGGTGCAGGAAACCACTTTTGCACTTGTATTAGTGTGGAAAAAACAATTTTTGCACTTGTGATAGTGTTGAAAAACCACTTTTCGCACTTGTGTTAGTGTTGAAAAACCACTTTTTGCACTTGTGTTGGTGCAGGAAACCACTTTTGCACTTGTATTAGTGTGGAAAAACCACTTTTCGCACTTGTGTTAATGTTGAAAAACTACTTTTCGCACTTGTGTTAGTGTTGAAAAACCACTTTTCGCACTTGTGTTAGTGTTGAAAAACCACTTTTCGCACTTGTGTTGGTGCAGGAAACCAATTTTGCACTTGTATTAGTGTGGAAAAACCACTTTTCGCACTTGTGTTAGTGTTGAAAAACCAGTTTTCGCACTTGTGTTAGTGTTGAAAAACCAATTTTCGCACTTGTGTTGGTGCAGGAAACCACTTTTGCATTTGTATTAGTGTGGAAAAAACACTTTTTGCACTTGTGATAGTGTTGAAAAAACACTTTTCACACTTGTGTTAGTGTTGAAAAACCACTTTTCGCACTTGTGTTGGTGCAGGAAACCACTTTTGCACTTGTATTAGTGTGGAAAAACCACTTTTCGCACTTGTGATAGTGTTGAAAAACCACTTTTCACACTTGTGTTAGTGTTGAAAAACCACTTTTCGCACTTGTGTTGGTGCAGGAAACCACTTTTGCACTTGTATTAGTGTGGAAAAACCACTTTTTGCACTTGTGTTAGTGTTGAAAAACCACTTTTTGCACTTGTGTTAGTGTTGAAAAACCACTTTTCGCGCTTGTGTTGGTGCAGGAAACTACTTTTGCACTTGTATTAGTGTGGAAAAAACACTTTTTGCACTTGTGATAGTGTTGAAAAACCACTTTTCGCACTTGTGTTAGTGTTGAAACATCACTTTTAGCACTTGTGTTGGTGCAGGAAACCACTTTTGCACTTGTATTAGTATGGAAAAAACACTTTTCGCACTTGTGTTAGTGTTGAAAAACCACTTTTCGCACTTGTGTTAGTGTTGAAAAACCACTTTTCGCACTTGTGTTAGTGTTGAAAAACCACTTTTCGCACTTGTGTTGGTGCAGGAAACCACTTTTGCACTTGTATTAGTGTGGAAAAAACACTTTTCGCACTTGTGATAGTGTTGAAAAACCACTTTTCGCACTTGTGTTGGTGCAGGAAACCACTTTTGCACTTGTATTAGTGTGGAAAAAACACTTTTCGCACTTGTGATAGTGTTGAAAAACCACTTTTCGCACTTGTGTTAGTGTTGAAAAACCACTTTTCGCACTTGTGTTAGTGTTGAAAAACCACTTTTCGCACTTGTGTTGGTGCAGGAAACCACTTTTGCACTTGTATTAGTTTGGAAAAACCACTTTTCGCTCTTGTGTTAGTGTTGAAAAACCACTTTTCGCACTTGTGTTAGTGTTGAAAAACCACTTTTCGCACTTGTGTTGGTGCAGGAAACCACTTTTGCACTTGTATTAGTGTGGAAAAAACACTTTTTGCACTTATGATAGTGTTGAAAAACCACTTTTCGCACTTGTGTTAGTGTTGAAAAACCACTTTTCACACTTGTTTTGGTGCAGGAAACCACTTTTGCACTTGTATTAGTGTCGAAAAAACACTTTTTGCACTTGTGATAGTGTTGAAAAACCACTTTTCGCACTTGTGTTAGTGTTGAAAAACCACTTTTCGCACTTGTGTTAGTGTTGAAAAACCACTTTTCGCACCTGTGTTGGTGCAGGAAACCACTTTTGCACTTGTATTAGTGTGGAAAAAACAATTTTTGCACTTGTGATAGTGTTGAAAAACCACTTTTCGCACTTGTGTTAGTGTTGAAAAACCACTTTTTGCACTTGTGTTGGTGCAGGAAACCACTTTTGCACTTGTATTAGTGTGGAAAAACCACTTTTCGCACTTGTGTTAATGTTGAAAAACTACTTTTCGCACTTGTGTTAGTGTTGAAAAACCACTTTTCGCACTTGTGTTAGTGTTGAAAAACCACTTTTCGCACTTGTGTTGGTGCAGGAAACCAATTTTGCACTTGTATTAGTGTGGAAAAACCACTTTTGCACTTGTATTAGTGTGGAAAAACCACTTTTCGCACTTGTGTTAGTGTTGAAAAACCAGTTTTCGCACTTGTGTTAGTGTTGAAAAACCAATTTTCGCACTTGTGTTGGTGCAGGAAACCACTTTTGCATTTGTATTAGTGTGGAAAAAACACTTTTTGCACTTGTGATAGTGTTGAAAAAACACTTTTCACACTTGTGTTAGTGTTGAAAAACCACTTTTCGCACTTGTGTTGGTGCAGGAAACCACTTTTGCACTTGTATTAGTGTGGAAAAACCACTTTTCGCACTTGTGATAGTGTTGAAAAACCACTTTTCACACTTGTGTTAGTGTTGAAAAACCACTTTTCGCACTTGTGTTGGTGCAGGAAACCACTTTTGCACTTGTATTAGTGTGGAAAAACCACTTTTTGCACTTGTGTTAGTGTTGAAAAACCACTTTTTGCACTTGTGTTAGTGTTGAAAAACCACTTTTCGCGCTTGTGTTGGTGCAGGAAACTACTTTTGCACTTGTATTAGTGTGGAAAAAACACTTTTTGCACTTGTGATAGTGTTGAAAAACCACTTTTCGCACTTGTGTTAGTGTTGAAACATCACTTTTAGCACTTGTGTTGGTGCAGGAAACCACTTTTGCACTTGTATTAGTGTGGAAAAAACACTTTTCGCACTTGTGTTAGTGTTGAAAAACCACTTTTCGCACTTGTGTTAGTGTTGAAAAACCACGTTTCGCACTTGTGTTAGTGTTGAAAAACCACTTTTCGCACTTGTGTTGGTGCAGGAAACCACTTTTGCACTTGTATTAGTGTGGAAAAAACACTTTTTGCACTTGTGATAGTGTTGAAAAACCACTTTTCTCACTTGTGTTAGTGTTGAAAAACCACTTTTCGCACTTGTGTTGGTGCAGGAATCCAATTATGCACTTGTATTAGTGTGGAAAAACCACTTTTCGCACTTGTGTTAGTGTTGAAAATCCACTTTTCGCACTTGTGTTAGTGTTGAAAAACCACTTTTCGCACTTGTGTTGGTGCAGGAAACCACTTTTGCACTTGTATTAGTGTGGAAAAATCACTTTTCGCACTTGTGTTAGTGTTGAAAAACCGCTTTTCGCACTTGTGTTAGTGTTGAAAACCACTTTTCGCACTTGTGTTAGTGTTGAAAAACCACTTTTCGCACTTGTGTTGGTGCAGGAAACCACTTTTGCACTTGTATTAGTGTGGAAAAAACACTTTTTGCACTTGTGATAGTGTTGAAAAACCACTTTTCGCACTTGTGTTAGTGTTGAAAAACCACTTTTTGCACTTGTGTTGGTGCAGGAAACCACTTTTGCACTTGTATTAGTGTGGAAAAACCACTTTTCGCACTTGTGTTAGTGTTGAAAAACTACTTTTCGCACTTGTGTTAGTGTTGAAAACCACTTTTCGCACTTGTGTTAGTGTTGAAAAACCACTTTTCGCACTTGTGTTGGTGCAGGAAACCACTTTTGCACTTGTATTAGTGTGGAAAAACCACTTTTCGCACTTGTGTTAGTGTTGAAAAACCACTTTTCGCACTTGTGTTAGTGTTGAAAAACCAATTTTCGCACTTGTGTTGGTGCAGGAAACCACTTTTGCATTTGTATTAGTGTGGAAAAAACACTTTTTGCACTTGTGATAGTGTTGAAAAACCACTTTTCGCACTTGTGTTAGTGTTGAAAAACCACTTTTCGCACTTGTGTTGGTGCAGGAAACCACTTTTGCACTTGTATTAGTGTGGAAAAACCACTTTTCGCACTTGTGTTAGTGTTGAAAAACCACTTTTCGCACTTGTGTTAGTGTTGAAAAACCACTTTTCGCACTTGTGTTGGTGCAGGAAACCACTTTTGCACTTGTATTAGTGTGGAAAAACCACTTTTTGCACTTGTGATAGTGTTGAAAAACCACTTTTAGCACTTGTGTTAGTGTTGAAAAACCACTTTTCGCACTTGTGTTGGTGCAGGAAACCACTTTTGCACTTGTATTAGTGTGGAAAAACCACTTTTCGCACTTGTGTTAGTGTTGAAAAACCACTTTTCGCACTTGTGTTAGTGTTGAAAAACCACTTTTCGCACTTGTGTTGGTGCAGGAAACCACTTTTGCACTTGTATTAGTGTGGAAAAAACACTTTTTGCACTTGTGATAGTGTTGAAAAACCACTTTTCGCACTTGTGTTAGTGTTGAAAAACCACTTTTCGCACTTGTGTTGGTGCAGGAATCCAATTATGCACTTGTATTAGTGTGGAAAAACCACTTTTCGCACTTGTGTTAGTGTTGAAAATCCACTTTTCGCACTTGTGTTAGTGTTGAAAAACCACTTTTCGCACTTGTGTTGGTGCAGGAAACCACATTTGCACTTGTATTAGTGTGGAAAAAACACTTTTTGCACTTGTGATAGTGTTGAAAAACCACTTTTCGCACTTGTGTTAGTGTTGAAAAACCACTTTTCGCACTTGTGTTGGTGCAGGAAACCACTTTTGCACTTGTATTAGTGTGGAAAAACCACTTTTCGCACTTGTGTTAGTGTTGAAAAACCGCTTTTCGCACTTGTGTTAGTGTTGAAAACCACTTTTCGCACTTGTGTTAGTGTTGAAAAACCACTTTTCGCACTTGTGTTGGTGCAGGAAACCACTTTTGCACTTGTATTAGTGTGGAAAAAACACTTTTTGCACTTGTGATAGTGTTGAAAAACCACTTTTCGCACTTGTGTCAGTGTTGAAAAACCACTTTTCGCACTTGTGTTAGTGTTGAAAAACCACTTTTCGCACCTATGTTGGTGCAGGAAACCACTTTTGCACTTGTATTAGTGTGGAAAAAACAATTTTTGCACTTGTGATAGTGTTGAAAAACCACTTTTCGCACTTGTGTTAGTGTTGAAAAACCAATTTTCGCACTTGTGTTGGTGCAGGAAACCACTTTTGCATTTGTATTAGTGTGGAAAAAACACTTTTTGCACTTGTGATAGTGTTGAAAAAACACTTTTCACACTTGTGTTAGTGTTGAAAAACCACTTTTCGCACTTTTGTTGGTGCAGGAAACCACTTTTGCACTTGTATTAGTGTGGAAAAACCACTTTTCGCACTTGTGATAGTGTTGAAAAACCACTTTTCACACTTGTGTTAGTGTTGAAAAACCACTTTTCGCACTTGTGTTGGTGCAGGAAACCACTTTTGCACTTGTATTAGTGTGGAAAAACCACTTTTTGCACTTGTGTTAGTGTTGAAAAACCACTTTTTGCACTTGTGTTAGTGTTGAAAAACCACTTTTCGCGCTTGTGTTGGTGCAGGAAACTACTTTTGCACTTGTATTAGTGTGGAAAAAACACTTTTTGCACTTGTGATAGTGTTGAAAAACCACTTTTCGCACTTGTGTTAGTGTTGAAACATCACTTTTAGCACTTGTGTTGGTGCAGGAAACCACTTTTGCACTTGTATTAGTGTGGAAAAAACACTTTTCGCACTTGTGTTAGTGTTGAAAAACCACTTTTCGCACTTGTGTTAGTGTTGAAAAACCACGTTTCGCACTTGTGTTAGTGTTGAAAAACCACTTTTCGCACTTGTGTTGGTGCAGGAAACCACTTTTGCACTTGCATTAGTGTGGAAAAAACACTTTTTGCACTTGTGATAGTGTTGAAAAACCACTTTTCTCACTTGTGTTAGTGTTGAAAAACCACTTTTCGCACTTGTGTTGGTGCAGGAATCCAATTATGCACTTGTATTAGTGTGGAAAAACCACTTTTCGCACTTGTGTTAGTGTTGAAAATCCACTTTTCGCACTTGTGTTAGTGTTGAAAAACCACTTTTCGCACTTGTGTTGGTGCAGGAAACCACTTTTGCACTTGTATTAGTGTGGAAAAATCACTTTTCGCACTTGTGTTAGTGTTGAAAAACCGCTTTTCGCACTTGTGTTAGTGTTGAAAACCACTTTTCGCACTTGTGTTAGTGTTGAAAAAACACTTTTCGCACTTGTGTTGGTGCAGGAAACCACTTTTGCACTTGTATTAGTGTGGAAAAAACACTTTTTGCACTTGTGATAGTGTTGAAAAACCACTTTTCGCACTTGTGTTAGTGTTGAAAAACCACTTTTTGCACTTGTGTTGGTGCAGGAAACCACTTTTGCACTTGTATTAGTGTGGAAAAACCACTTTTCGCACTTGTGTTAGTGTTGAAAAACTACTTTTCGCACTTGTGTTAGTGTTGAAAACCACTTTTCGCACTTGTGTTAGTGTTGAAAAACCACTTTTCGCACTTGTGTTGGTGCAGGAAACCACTTTTGCACTTGTATTAGTGTGGAAAAACCACTTTTCGCACTTGTGTTAGTGTTGAAAAACCACTTTTCGCACTTGTGTTAGTGTTGAAAAACCAATTTTCGCACTTGTGTTGGTGCAGGAAACCACTTTTGCATTTGTATTAGTGTGGAAAAAACACTTTTTGCACTTGTGATAGTGTTGAAAAACCACTTTTCGCACTTGTGTTAGTGTTGAAAAACCACTTTTCGCACTTGTGTTGGTGCAGGAAACCACTTTTGCACTTGTATTAGTGTGGAAAAACCACTTTTCGCACTTGTGTTAGTGTTGAAAAACCACTTTTCGCACTTGTGTTAGTGTTGAAAAACCACTTTTCGCACTTGTATTGGTGCAGGAAACCACTTTTGCACTTGTATTAGTGTGGAAAAACCACTTTTTGCACTTGTGATAGTGTTGAAAAACCACTTTTAGCACTTGTGTTAGTGTTGAAAAACCACTTTTCGCACTTGTGTTGGTGCAGGAAACCACTTTTGCACTTGTATTAGTGTGGAAAAACCACTTTTCGCACTTGTGTTAGTGTTGAAAAACCACTTTTCGCACTTGTGTTAGTGTTGAAAAACCACTTTTCGCACTTGTGTTGGTGCAGGAAACCACTTTTGCACTTGTATTAGTGTGGAAAAAACACTTTTTGCACTTGTGATAGTGTTGAAAAACCACTTTTCGCACTTGTGTTAGTGTTGAAAAACCACTTTTCGCACTTGTGTTGGTGCAGGAATCCAATTATGCACTTGTATTAGTGTGGAAAAACCACTTTTCGCACTTGTGTTAGTGTTGAAAATCCACTTTTCGCACTTGTGTTAGTGTTGAAAAACCACTTTTCGCACTTGTGTTGGTGCAGGAAACCACATTTGCACTTGTATTAGTGTGGAAAAAACACTTTTTGCACTTGTGATAGTGTTGAAAAACCACTTTTCGCACTTGTGTTAGTGTTGAAAAACCACTTTTCGCACTTGTGTTGGTGCAGGAAACCACTTTTGCACTTGTATTCGTGTGGAAAAACCACTTTTCGCACTTGTGTTAGTGTTGAAAAACCGCTTTTCGCACTTGTGTTAGTGTTGAAAACCACTTTTCGCACTTGTGTTAGTGTTGAAAAACCACTTTTCGCACTTGTGTTAGTGTTGAAAAACCACGTTTCGCACTTGTGTTAGTGTTGAAAAACCACTTTTCGCACTTGTGTTGGTGCAGGAAACCACTTTTGCACTTGTATTAGTGTGGAAAAAACACTTTTTGCACTTGTGATAGTGTTGAAAAACCACTTTTCTCACTTGTGTTAGTGTTGAAAAACCACTTTTCGCACTTGTGTTGGTGCAGGAATCCAATTATGCACTTGTATTAGTGTGGAAAAACCACTTTTCGCACTTGTGTTAGTGTTGAAAATCCACTTTTCGCACTTGTGTTAGTGTTGAAAAACCACTTTTCGCACTTGTGTTGGTGCAGGAAACCACTTTTGCACTTGTATTAGTGTGGAAAAATCACTTTTCGCACTTGTGTTAGTGTTGAAAAACCGCTTTTCGCACTTGTGTTAGTGTTGAAAACCACTTTTCGCACTTGTGTTAGTGTTGAAAAACCACTTTTCGCACTTGTGTTGGTGCAGGAAACCACTTTTGCACTTGTATTAGTGTGGAAAAAACACTTTTTGCACTTGTGATAGTGTTGAAAAACCACTTTTCGCACTTGTGTTAGTGTTGAAAAACCACTTTTTGCACTTGTGTTGGTGCAGGAAACCACTTTTGCACTTGTATTAGTGTGGAAAAACCACTTTTCGCACTTGTGTTAGTGTTGAAAAACTACTTTTCGCACTTGTGTTAGTGTTGAAAACCACTTTTCGCACTTGTGTTAGTGTTGAAAAACCACTTTTCGCACTTGTGTTGGTGCAGGAAACCACTTTTGCATTTGTATTAGTGTGGAAAAAACACTTTTTGCACTTGTGATAGTGTTGAAAAAACACTTTTCACACTTGTGTTAGTGTTGAAAAACCACTTTTCGCACTTGTGTTGGTGCAGGAAACCACTTTTGCACTTGTATTAGTGTGGAAAAACCACTTTTCGCACTTGTGATAGTGTTGAAAAACCACTTTTCACACTTGTGTTAGTGTTGAAAAACCACTTTTCGCACTTGTGTTGGTGCAGGAAACCACTTTTGCACTTGTATTAGTGTGGAAAAACCACTTTTTGCACTTGTGTTAGTGTTGAAAAACCACTTTTTGCACTTGTGTTAGTGTTGAAAAACCACTTTTCGCGCTTGTGTTGGTGCAGGAAACTACTTTTGCACTTGTATTAGTGTGGAAAAAACACTTTTTGCACTTGTGATAGTGTTGAAAAACCACTTTTCGCACTTGTGTTAGTGTTGAAACATCACTTTTAGCACTTGTGTTGGTGCAGGAAACCACTTTTGCACTTGTATTAGTGTGGAAAAAACACTTTTCGCACTTGTGTTAGTGTTGAAAAACACTTTTCGCACTTGTGTTAGTGTTGAAAACCACGTTCGCACTTGTGTTAGTGTTGAAAAACCACTTTTCGCACTTGTGTTGGTGCAGGAAACCACTTTTGCACTTGCATTAGTGTGGAAAAAACACTTTTTGCACTTGTGATAGTGTTGAAAAACCACTTTTCTCACTTGTGTTAGTGTTGAAAAACCACTTTTCGCACTTGTGTTGGTGAGGAATCCAATTATGCACTTGTATTAGTGTGGAAAAACCACTTTTCGCACTTGTGTTAGTGTTGAAAATCCACTTTTCGCACTTGTGTTTGTGTTGAAAAACCACTTTTCGCACTTGTGTTGGTGCAGGAAACCACTTTTGCACTTGTATTAGTGTGGAAAAATCACTTTTCGCACTTGTGTTAGTGTTGAAAAACCGCTTTTCGCACTGGTGTTAGTGTTGAAAACCACTTTTCGCACTTGTGTTAGTGTTGAAAAAACACTTTTCGCACTTGTGTTGGTGCAGGAAACCACTTTTGCACTTGTTATTAGTGTGGAAAAAACACTTTTTGCACTTGTGATAGTGTTGAAAAACCACTTTTCGCACTTGTGTTAGTGTTGAAAAACCACTTTTTGCACTTGTGTTGGTGCAGGAAACCACTTTTGCACTTGTATTAGTGTGGAAAAACACTTTTCGCACTTGTGTTAGTGTTGAAAAACTACTTTTCGCACTTGTGTTAGTGTTGAAAACCACTTTTCGCACTTGTGTTAGTGTTGAAAAACCACTTTTCGCACTTGTGTTGGTGCAGGAAACCACTTTTGCACTTGTATTAGTGTGGAAAAACCACTTTTCGCACTTGTGTTAGTGTTGAAAAACCACTTTTCGCACTTGTGTTAGTGTTGAAAAACCAATTTTCGCACTTGTGTTGGTGCAGGAAACCACTTTTGCATTTGTAATTAGTGTGAAAAAACACTTTTTGCACTTGTGATAGTGTTGAAAAACCACTTTTCGCACTTGTGTTAGTGTTGAAAAACCACTTTTCGCACTTGTGTTGGTGCAGGAAACCACTTTTGCACTTGTATTAGTGTGAAAAAACCACTTTTCGCACTTGTGTTAGTGTTGAAAAACCACTTTTCGCACTTGTGTTAGTGTTGAAAAACCACTTTTCGCACTTGTATTGGTGCAGGAAACCACTTTTGCACTTGTATTAGTGTGGAAAAACCACTTTTTGCACTTGTGATAGTGTTTGAAAAACCACTTTTAGCACTTGTGTTAGTGTTGAAAAACCACTTTTCGCACTTGTGTTGGTGCAGGAAACCACTTTTGCACTTGTATTAGTGTGGAAAAACCACTTTTCGCACTTGTGATTAGTGTTGAAAAACCACTTTTCGCACTTGTGTTAGTGTTGAAAAACACACTTTTCGCACTTGTGTTGGTGCAGGAAACCACTTTTGCACTTGTATTAGTGTGGAAAAAACACTTTTTGCACTTGTGATAGTGTTGAAAAACCACTTTTCGCACTTGTGTTAGTGTTGAAAAACCACTTTTCGCACTTGTGTTGGTGCAGGAATCCAATTATGCACTTGTATTAGTGTGGAAAAACCACTTTTCGCACTTGTGTTAGTGTTGAAAATCACTTTTCGCACTTGTGTTAGTGTTGAAAAACCACTTTTTCGCACTTGTGTTGGTGCAGGAAACCACATTTGCACTTGTATTAGTGTGGAAAAAACACTTTTTGCACTTGTGATAGTGTTGAAAAACCACTTTTCGCACTTGTGTTAGTGTTGAAAAACCACTTTTCGCACTTGTGTTGGTGCAGGAAACCA
This sequence comes from Myxine glutinosa, assembly GCF_964187855.1. Lineage (NCBI taxonomy): Eukaryota > Metazoa > Chordata > Myxini > Myxiniformes > Myxinidae > Myxine > Myxine glutinosa. Next base: position 47,723 of record NW_027618458.1, on the reverse strand, counting down.
CTTTTGCACTTGTATTACGTGTGGAAAAACCACTTTTCGCACTTGTGTTAGTGTTGAAAAACCGCTTTTCGCACTTGTGTTAGTGTTGAAAACCACTTTTCGCACTTGTGTTAGTGTTGAAAAACCACTTTTCGCACTTTGTGTTGGTGCAGGAAACCACTTTTGCACTTGTATTAGTGTGGAAAAAACACTTTTTGCACTTGTGATAGTGTTGAAAAACCACTTTTCAATTCGCACTTGTGTCAGTGTTGAAAAACCACTTTTCGCACTTGTGTTAGTGTTGAAAAACCACTTTTCGCACCTATGTTGGTGCAGGAAACCACTTTTGCACTTGTATTAGTGTGGAAAAAACAATTTTTGCACTTGTGATAGTGTGAAAAACCACTTTTCGCACTTGTGTTAGTGTTGAAAAACCACTTTTCGCAATTGTGTTGGTGCCGGAAACCACTTTTTGCACTTGTATTAGTGTGGAAAAAACACTTTTTACACTTGTGTTAGTGTTGAAAAACCACTTTTCGCACTTGTGTTAGTGTTGAAAAACCACTTTTCGCGCTTGTGTTGGTGCAGGAAACTACTTTTGCACTTGTATTAGTGTGGAAAAAACACTTTTTGCACTTGTTGATAGTGTTGAAAAACACTTTTCCGCACCTTGTGTTAGTGTGAAAAACCACTTTTCGCACTTATGTTGGTGCAGGAAACCACTTTTGCACTTGTATTACTGTGGAAAAACCACTTTTCGCACTTGTGTTAGTGTTGAAAAAACGACTTTTCGCACTGTGTTAGTGTTGAAAAATCACTTTTAGCACTTGTGTTGGTGCAGGAAACCACTTTTGCACTTGTATTAGTGTGGAAAAAACACTTTTTGCACTTGTGATAGTGTTGAAAAACCACTTTTCGCACTTGTGTTCGTGTTGAAAAACCACTTTTCGCAATTGTGTTGGTGCCGGAAACCACTTTTGCACTTGTATTAGTGTGGAAAAAACACTTTTTGCACTTGTGATAGTGTTGAAAAACCACTTTTCGCACTTGTGTTAGTGTTGAAAAACCACTTTTCGCACTTGTGTTGGTGCAGGAAACCACTTTGCACTTGTATTAGTGTGGAAAAACCACTTTTCGCACTTGTGTTAGTGTTGAAAAACCACTTTTCGCACTTGTGTTAGTGTTGAAAAAACCACTTTTCGCACTTGTGTTGGTGCAGGAAACCACGTTTGCACTTGTATTAGTGTGGAAAAACCACTTTTCGCACTTGTGATAGTGTTGAAAAACCACTTTTCACCACTTGTGTTAGTGTTGAAAAACCACTTTTCGCACTTGTGTTGGTGCAGGAAACCACTTTTGCACTTGTATTAGTGTGGAAAAACCACTTTTTGCACTTGTGTTAGGTGTTGAAAAACCACTTTTCGCACTTGTGTTAGTGTTGAAAAGCCACTTTTCGCGCTTGTGTGGTGCAGGAAACTACTTTTGCACTTGTATTAGTGTGGAAAAAACACTTTTTGCACTTGTGATAGTGTTGAAAAACCACTTTTTCGCACTTGTGTTAGTGTTGAAACATCACTTTTAGCACTTGTGTTGGTGCAGGAAACCACTTTTGCACTTGTATTAGTGTGGAAAAAACACTTTTCGCACTTGTGTTAGTGTTGAAAAACCACTTTTCGCACTTGTGTTAGTGTTGAAAAACCACTTTTCGCACTTGTGTTAGTGTTGAAAAACCAATTTTCGCACTTGTGTTGGTGCAGGAAACCACTTTTGCACTTGTATTAGTGTGGAAAAAACACTTTTCGCACTTGTGATAGTGTTGAAAAACCACTTTTCGCACTTTGTGTTAGGTGTTGAAAAACCACTTTTTCGCACTTGTGTTGGTGCTGGAAACCACTTTTGCACTTGTATTAGTGTGGAAAAAACACTTTTTGCACTTGTGATAGTGTTGAAAAACCACTTTTCGCACTTGTGTTAGTGTTGAAAAACCACTTTTCGCACTACTTGTGTTGGTGCAGGAAACCACTTTTGCACTTGTATTAGTTTGGAAAAACCACTTTTCCGCTCTTGTGTTAGTGTTGAAAAACCACTTTTCGCACTTGTGTTAGTGTTGAAAAAACCACTTTTCGCACTTGTGTTGGTGCAGGAAACCACTTTTGCACTTGTATTAGTGTGGAAAAAACACTTTTTGCACTTATGATAGTGTTGAAAAACCACTTTTCGCACTTGTGTTAGTGTTGAAAAACCACTTTTCACACTTGTTTTGGTGCAGGAAACCACTTTTGCACTTGTATTAGTGTGGAAAAAACACTTTTTGCACTTGTGATAGTGTTGAAAAAACCACTTTTCGCACTTGTGTTATTGTTGAAAAACCACTTTTCGCACTTGTGTTAGTGTTGAAAAACCACTTTTCGCACCTGTGTTGTGCAGGAAACCACTTTTGCACTTGTATTCGTGTGGAAAAAACAATTTTTTGCACTTGTGATAGTGTTGAAAAACCACTTTTCGCACTTGTGTTAGTGTTGAAAAACCACTTTTTGCACTTGTGTTGGTGCAGGGAAACCACTTTTGCACTTGTATTAGTGTGGAAAAACCACTTTTCGCACTTGTGTTAATGTTGAAAAACTACTTTTCGCACTTGTGTTAGTGTTGAAAAACCACTTTTCGCACTTGTGTTAGTGTTGAAAAAACCACTTTTCGCACTTGTGTTGGTGCAGGAAACCACTTTTGCACTTGTATTAGTGTGGAAAAACCACTTTTCGCAATTGTGTTGTGCCGGAAACCACTTTTGCACTTGTATTAGTGTGGAAAAAACACTTTTTACACTTGTGTTAGTGTTGAAAAACCACTTTTCGCACTTGTGTTAGTGTTGAAAAACCACTTTTCGCGCTTGTGTTGGTGCAGGAAACTACTTTTGCACTTGTATTAGTGTGGAAAAAAACACTTTTTGCACTTGTGATAGTGTTGAAAAACCACTTTTCGCACTTGTGTTAGTGTTGAAAAACCACTTTTCGCACTTATGTTGGTGCAGGAAACCACTTTTGCACTTGTATTAGTGTGGAAAAACCACTTTTCGCACTTGTGTTAGTGTTGAAAAACGACTTTTCGCACTTGTGTTAGTGTTGAAAAATCACTTTTAGCACTTGTGTTGGTGCAGGAAACCACTTTTGCACTTGTATTAGTGTGGAAAAAACACTTTTTGCACTTGTGATAGTGTTGAAAAACCACTTTTCGCACTTGTGTTAGTGTTGAAAAACCACTTTTCGCAATTGTGTTGTGCCGGAAACCACTTTTGCACTTGTATTAGTGTGGAAAAAACACTTTTTGCACTTGTGATAGTGTTGAAAAAACCACTTTTCGCACTTGTGTTAGTGTTGAAAAACCAACTTTTCGCACTTGTGTTGGTGCAGGAAACCACTTTGCACTTGTATTAAGTGTGGAAAAAACACTTTTCGCACTTGTGTTAGTGTTGAAAAACCACTTTTCGCACTTGTGTTAGTGTTGAAAAACCACTTTTCGCACTTGTGTTGGTGCAGGAAACACGTTTGCACTTGTATTAGTGTGGAAAAAACCACTTTTCGCACTTGTGATAGTGTTGAAAAACCACTTTTCACACTTGTGTTAGTGTTGAAAAACCACTTTTCGCACTTGTGTTGGTGCAGGAAACCACTTTTGCACTTGTATTAGTGTGGAAAAACCACTTTTTGCACTTGTGTTAGTGTTGAAAAACCACTTTTCGCACTTGTGTTAGTGTTGAAAAACCACTTTTCGCGCTTGTGTTGGTGCAGGAAACTACTTTTGCACTTGTATTAGTGTGGAAAAAACACTTTTTGCACTTGTGATAGTGTTGAAAAACCACTTTTCGCACTTATGTTAGTGTTGAAACATCACTTTTAGCACTTGTGTTGGTGCAGGAAACCACTTTTGCACTTGTATTAGTGTGGAAAAAACACTTTTCGCACTTGTGTTAGTGTTGAAAAACCACTTTTCGCACTTGTGTTAGTGTTGAAAAACCACTTTTCGCACTTGTGTTAGTGTTGAAAAACCACTTTTCGCACTTGTGTTGGTGCAGGAAACCACTTTTGCACTTGTATTAGTGTGGAAAAAACACTTTTCGCACTTGTGATAGTGTTGAAAAACCACTTTTCGCACTTGTGTTAGTGTTGAAAAACCACTTTTCGCACTTGTGTTGGTGCTGGAAACCACTTTTGCACTTGTATTAGTGTGGAAAAAACACTTTTTGCACTTGTGATAGTGTTGAAAAACCACTTTTCGCACTTGTGTTAGTGTTGAAAAACCACTTTTCGCACTTGTGTTGGTGCAGGAAACCACTTTTGCACTTGTATTAGTTTGGAAAAACCACTTTTCGCTCTTGTGTTAGTGTTGAAAAACCACTTTTCGCACTTGTGTTAGTGTTGAAAAACCACTTTTCGCACTTGTGTTGGTGCAGGAACCACTTTTGCACTTGTATTAGTGTGGAAAAAACACTTTTTGCACTTATGATAGTGTTGAAAAACCACTTTTCGCACTTGTGTTAGTGTTGAAAAACCACTTTTCACACTTGTTTTGGTGCAGGAAACCACTTTTGCACTTGTATTAGTGTGGAAAAAACACTTTTTGCACTTGTGATAGTGTTGAAAAACCACTTTTCGCACTTGTGTTAGTGTTGAAAAACCACTTTTCGCACTTGTGTTAGTGTTGAAAAACCACTTTTCGCACCTGTGTTGGTGCAGGAAACCACTTTTGCACTTGTATTAGTGTGGAAAAAACAATTTTTGCACTTGTGATAGTGTTGAAAAACCACTTTTCGCACTTGTGTTAGTGTTGAAAAACCACTTTTTGCACTTGTGTTGGTGCAGGAAACCACTTTTGCACTTGTATTAGTGTGGAAAAAACCACTTTTCGCACTTGTGTTAATGTTGAAAAACTACTTTTCGCACTTGTGTTAGTGTTGAAAAACCACTTTTCGCACTTGTGTTAGTGTTGAAAAACCACTTTCGCACTTGTGTTGGTGCAGGAAACCACTTTTGCACTTGTATTAGTGTGGAAAAACCACTTTTCGCACTTGTGTTAGTGTTGAAAAACCACTTTTCGCACTTGTGTTAGTGTTGAAAAACCACTTTTCGCACTTGTGTTGGTGCAGGAAACCACTTTTGCACTTGTATTAGTGTGGAAAAAACACTTTTTGCACTTATGATAGTGTTGAAAAACCACTTTTCGCACTTGTGTTAGTGTTGAAAAACCACTTTTCACACTTGTTTTGGTGCAGGAAACCACTTTTGCACTTGTATTAGTGTGGAAAAAACACTTTTTGCACTTGTGATAGTGTTGAAAAACCACTTTTCGCACTTGTGTTATTGTTGAAAAACCACTTTTCGCACTTGTGTTAGTGTTGAAAAACCACTTTTCGCACCTGTGTTGGTGCAGGAAACCACTTTTGCACTTGTATTCGTGTGGAAAAAACAATTTTTGCACTTGTGATAGTGTTGAAAAACCACTTTTCGCACTTGTGTTAGTGTTGAAAAACCACTTTTTGCACTTGTGTTGGTGCAGGAAACCACTTTTTGCACTTGTATTAGTGTGGAAAAAACCACTTTTCGCACTTGTGTTAATGTTGAAAAACTACTTTTCGCACTTGTGTTAGTGTTGAAAAACCACTTTTCGCACTTGTGTTAGTGTTGAAAAACCACTTTTCGCACTTGTGTTGGTGCAGGAAACCACTTTTGCACTGTATTAGTGTGGAAAAACCACTTTTCGCAATTGTGTTGGTGCCGGAAACCACTTTTGCACTTGTATTAGTGTGGAAAAAACACTTTTTACACTTGTGTTAGTGTTGAAATACCACTTTTCGCACTTGTGTTAGTGTTGAAAAACCACTTTTCGCGCTTGTGTTGGTGCAGGAAACTACTTTTGCACTTGTATTAGTGTGGAAAAAACACTTTTTGCACTATTGTGATAGTGTTGAAAAACCACTTTTCGCACTTGTGTTAGTGTTGAAAAACCACTTTTCGCACTTATGTTGGTGCAGGAAACCACTTTTGCACTTGTATTAGTGTGGAAAAACCACTTTTCGCACTTGTGTTAGTGTTGAAAAACGACTTTTCGCACTTGTGTTAGTGTTGAAAAATCACTTTTAGCACTTGTGTTGGTGCAGGAAACCACTTTTGCACTTGTATTAGTGTGGAAAAAACACTTTTTGCACTTGTGATAGTGTTGAAAAACCACTTTTCGCACTTGTGTTAGTGTTGAAAAACCACTTTTCGCAATTGTGTTGGTGCCGGAAACCACTTTTGCACTTGAATTAGTGTGGAAAAAACACTTTTTGCACTTGTGATAGTGTTGAAAAAACCACTTTTCGCACTTGTGTTAGTGTTGAAAAACCACTTTTCGCACTTGTGTTGGTGCAGAAACCACTTTGCACTTGTATTAGTGTGGAAAAACCACTTTTCGCACTTGTGTTAGTGTTGAAAAACCACTTTTCTCACTTGTGTTAGTGTTGAAAAACACTTTTCGCACTTGTGTTGGTGCAGGAAACCACGTTTGCACTTGTATTAGTGTGGAAAAACCACTTTTCGCACTTGTGATAGTGTTGAAAAACCACTTTTCACACTTGTGTTAGTGTTGAAAAACCACTTTTCGCACTTGTGTTGGTGCAGGAAACCACTTTTGCACTTGTATTAGTGTGGAAAAACCACTTTTTGCACTTGTGTTAGTGTTGAAAAACCACTTTTCGCACTTGTGTTAGTGTTGAAAAACCACTTTTTCGCGCTTGTGTTGGTGCAGGAAACTACTTTTGCACTTGTATTAGTGTGGAAAAAACACTTTTTGCACTTGTGATAGTGTTGAAAAACCACTTTTTCGCACTTGTGTTAGTGTTGAAACATCACTTTTAGCACTTGTGTTGGTGCAGGAAACCACTTTTGCACTTGTATTAGTGTGGAAAAAAACACTTTTCGCACTTGTGTTAGTGTTGAAAAACCACTTTTCGCACTTGTGTTAGTGTTGAAAAACCACTTTTCGCACTTGTGTTAGTGTTGAAAAACCACTTTTCGCACTTGTGTTGGTGCAGGAAACCACTTTTGCACTTGTATTAGTGTGGAAAAAACACTTTTCGCACTTGTGATAGTGTTGAAAACCACTTTTCGCACTTGTGTTAGTGTTGAAAAACCACTTTTCGCACTTGTGTTTGTGCTGGAAACCACTTTTGCACTTGTATTAGTGTGGAAAAAACACTTTTTGCACTTGTGATAGTGTTGAAAAACCACTTTTCGCACTTGTGTTAGTGTTGAAAAACCACTTTTCGCACTTGTGTTGGTGCAGGAAACCACTTTTGCACTTGTATTAGTTTGGAAAAACCACTTTTCGCTCTTGTGTTAGTGTTGAAAAACCACTTTTCGCACTTGTGTTAGTGTTGAAAAACCACTTTTCGCACTTGTGTTGGTGCAGGAACCACTTTTGCACTTGTATTAGTGTGGAAAAAAACACTTTTTTGCACTTATGATAGTGTTGAAAAACCACTTTTCGCACTTGTGTTAGTGTTGAAAAACCACTTTTCACACTTGTTTTGGTGCAGGAAACCACTTTTGCACTTGTATTAGTGTGGAAAAAACACTTTTTGCACTTGTGATAGTGTTGAAAAACCACTTTTCGCACTTGTGTTAGTGTTGAAAAACCACTTTTCGCACTTGTGTTAGTGTTGAAAAACCACTTTTCGCACCTGTGTTGGTGCAGGAAACCACTTTTGCACTTGTATTAGTGTGGAAAAAACAATTTTTGCACTTGTGATAGTGTTGAAAACCACTTTTCGCACTTGTGTTAGTGTTGAAAAACCACTTTTTGCACTTGTGTTGTGCAGGAAACCACTTTTGCACTTGTATTAGTGTGGAAAAACCACTTTTCGCACTTGTGTTAATGTTGAAAAACTACTTTCGCACTTGTGTTAGTGTTGAAAAACCACTTTTCGCACTTGTGTTAGTGTTGAAAAACCACTTTCGCACTTGTGTTGGTGCAGGAAACCACTTTTGCACTTGTATTAGTGTGGAAAAACCACTTTTCGCACTTGTGTTAGTGTTGAAAAACCACTTTTCGCACTTGTGTTAGTGTTGAAAAACCAATTTTCGCACTTGTGTTGGTGCAGGAAACCACTTTTGCATTTGTATTAGTGTGGAAAAAACACTTTTTGCACTTGTGATAGTGTTGAAAAAACACTTTTCACACTTGTGTTAGTGTTGAAAAACACTTTTTCGCACTTGTGTTGGTGCAGGAAACCACTTTTGCACTTGTATTAGTGTGGAAAAACCACTTTTCGCACTTGTGTTAGTGTTGAAAACCACTTTTCGCACTTGTGTTAGTGTTGAAAAACCACTTTCGCACTTGTGTTGGTGCAGGAAACCACTTTTGCACTTGTATTAGTGTGGAAAAACCACTTTTTGCACTTGTGATAGTGTTGAAAAACCACTTTTCGCACTTGTGTTAGTGTGAAAAACCACTTTTCGCACTTGTGTTGGTGCAGGAAACCACTTTTGCACTTGTATTAGTGTGGAAAAACCACTTTTCGCACTTGTGTTAGTGTTGAAAAACCACTTTTCGCACTTGTGTTAGTGTTGAAAAACCACTTTTCGCACTTGTGTTGGTGCAGGAAACCACTTTTGCACTTGTATTAGTGTGGAAAAAACACTTTTTGCACTTGTGATAGTGTTGAAAAACCACTTTTCGCACTTGTGTTAGTGTTGAAAAACCACTTTTCGCACTTGTGTTGGTGCAGGAAACCAAACCAATAATGCACTTGTATTAGTGTGGAAAAACCACTTTTCGCACTTGTGTTAGTGTTGAAAAACCACTTTTCGCACTTGTGTTAGTGTTGAAAAACCACTTTTCGCACTTGTGTTGGTGCAGGAAACCACTTTTGCACTTGTATTAGTGTGGAAAAAACACTTTTTGCCACTTGTGATAGTGTTGAAAAACCACTTTTCGCACTTGTGTTAGTGTTGAAAACCACTTTTCGCACTTATGTTAGTGTTGAAAAAACCACTTTTCGCACTTGTGTTGGTGCAGGAAACCACTTTTGCACTTGTATTAGTGTGGAAAAAACACTTTTTGCACTTGTGATAGTGTTGAAAAACCACTTTTCGCACTTGTGTTAGTGTTGAAAAACCACTTTTCGCACTTGTGTTAGTGTTGAAAAACCACTTTTCGCACCTGTGTTGGTGCAGGAAACCACTTTTGCACTTGTATTAGTGTGGAAAAAACAATTTTTGCACTTGTGATAGTGTTGAAAAACCACTTTCGCACTTCTGTTAGTGTTGAAAAACCACTTTTTGCACTTGTGTTGGTGCAGGAAACCACTTTTGCACTTGTATTAGTGTGGAAAAACCACTTTTCGCACTTGTGTTAGTGTTGAAAAACTACTTTTCGCACTTGTGTTAGTGTTGAAAAACCACTTTTCGCACTTGTGTTAGTGTTGAAAAACCACTTTTCGCACTTGTGTTGGTGCAGGAAACCACTTTTGCACTTGTATTAGTGTGGAAAAACCACTTTTTGCACTTGTGTTAGTGTTGAAAAACCACTTTTCGCACTTGTGTTAGTGTTGAAAAACCAATTTTCGCACTTGTGTTTGTGCAGGAAACCACTTTTGCATTTGTATTAGTGTGGAAAAAACACTTTTTGCACTTGTGATAGTGTTGAAAAACCAATTTTCGCACTTGTGTTAGTGTTGAAAACCACTTTTCGCACTTATGTTAGTGTTGAAAAACCACTTTTCGCACTTGTGTTGGTGCAGGAAACCACTTTTGCACTTGTATTAGTGTGGAAAAAACACTTTTTGCACTTGTGATAGTGTTGAAAAAACACTTTTCGCGCTTGTGTTAGTGTTGAAAAACCACTTTTCGCACTTGTGTTAGTGTTGAAAAACCACTTTTCGCACCTGTGTTTGTGCAGGAAACCACTTTTGCACTTGTATTAGTGTGGAAAAAACAATTTTTGCACTTGTGATAGTGTTGAAAAACCACTTTCGCACTTCTGTTAGTGTTGAAAAACCACTTTTTGCACTTGTGTTGGTGCAGGAAACCACTTTTGCACTTGTATTAGTGTGGAAAAACCACTTTTCGCACTTGTGTTAGTGTTGAAAAACTACTTTTCGCACTTGTGTTAGTGTTGAAAAACCACTTTTCGCACTTGTGTTAGTGTTGAAAAACCACTTTTCGCACTTGTGTTGGTGCAGGAAACCACTTTTGCACTTGTATTAGTGTGGAAAAACCACTTTTTGCACTTGTGTTAGTGTTGAAAAACCACTTTTCGCACTTGTGTTAGTGTTGAAAAACCAATTTTCGCACTTGTGTTGGTGCAGGAAACCACTTTTGCATTTGTATTAGTGTGGAAAAAACACTTTTTGCACTTGTGATAGTGTTGAAAAACCACTTTTCGCACTTGTGTTAGTGTTGAAAAACCACTTTTCGCACTTGTGTTGGTGCAGGAAACCACTTTTGCACTTGTATTAGTGTGGAAAAAACACTTTTTGCACTTATGATAGTGTTGAAAAACCACTTTTCGCACTTGTGTTAGTGTTGAAAAACCACTTTTCACACTTGTGTTGGTGCAGGAAAGCACTTTTGCACTTGTATTAGTGTGGAAAAAACACTTTTTGCACTTGTGATAGTGTTGAAAAACCACTTTTCGCACTTGTGTTAGTGTTGAAAAACCACTTTTCGCACTTGTGTTAGTGTTGAAAAACCACTTTTCGCACCTGTGTTGGTGCAGGAAACCACTTTTGCACTTATATTAGTGTGGAAAAAACAATTTTTGCACTTGTGATAGTGTTGAAAAACCACTTTTCGCACTTGTGTTAGTGTTGAAAAACCACTTTTTGCACTTGTGTTGGTGCAGGAAACCACTTTTGCACTTGTATTAGTGTGGAAAAACCACTTTTCGCACTTGTGTTAGTGTTGAAAAACTACTTTTTGCACTTGTGTTAGTGTTGAAAACCACTTTTCGCACTTGTGTTAGTGTTGAAAAACCACTTTTCGCACTTGTGTTGGTGCAGGAAACCACTTTTGCACTTGTATTAGTGTGGAAAAACCACTTTTCGCACTTGTGTTAGTGTTGAAAAACCACTTTTCGCACTTGTGTTAGTGTTGAAAAACCAATTTTCGCACTTGTGTTGGTGCAGGAAACCACTTTTGCATTTGTATTAGTGTGGAAAAAACACTTTTTGCACTTGTGATAGTGTTGAAAAACCACTTTTCGCACTTGTGTTAGTGTTGAAAAACCACTTTTCGCACTTGTGTTGGTGCAGGAAACCACTTTTGCACTTGTATTAGTGTGGAAAAACCACTTTTCGCACTTGTGTTAGTGTTGAAAAACCACTTTTCGCACTTGTGTTAGTGTTGAAAAACCACTTTTCGCACTTGTGTTGGTGCAGGAAACCACTTTTGCACTTGTATTAGTGTGGAAAAACCACTTTTTGCACTTGTGATAGTGTTGAAAAACCACTTTTCGCACTTGTGTTAGTGTTGAAAAACCACTTTTCGCACTTGTGTTGGTGCAGGAAACCACTTTTGCACTTGTATTAGTGTGGAAAAACCACTTTTCGCACTTGTGTTAGTGTTGAAAAACCACTTTTCGCACTTGTGTTAGTGTTGAAAAACCACTTTTCGCACTTGTGTTGGTGCAGGAAACCACTTTTGCACTTGTATTAGTGTGGAAAAACCACTTTTTGCACTTGTGATAGTGTTGAAAAACCACTTTTCGCACTTGTGTTAGTATTGAAAAACCACTTTTCGCACTTGTGTTGGTGCAGGAAACCACTTTTGCACTTGTATTAGTGTGGAAAAACCACTTTTCGCACTTGTGTTAGTGTTGAAAAACCACTTTTCGCACTTGTGTTAGTGTTGAAAAACCACTTTTCGCACTTGTGTTGGTGCAGGAAACCACTTTTGCACTTGTACTAGTGTGGAAAAAACACTTTTTGCACTTGTGATAGTGTTGAAAAACCACTTTTCACACTTGTGTTAGTGTTGAAAAACCACTTTTCGCACTTGTGTTGGTGCAGGAAACCAATTATGCACTTGTATTAGTGTGGAAAAACCACTTTTCGCACTTGTGTTAGTGTTGAAAAACCACTTTTCGCACTTGTGTTAGTGTTGAAAAACCACTTTTCGCACTTGTGTTGGTGCAGGAAACCACTTTTGCACTTGTATTAGTGTGGAAAAAACACTTTTTGCACTTGTGATAGTGTTGAAAAACCACTTTTCGCACTTGTGTTAGTGTTGAAAAACCACTTTTCGCACTTGTGTTGGTGCAGGAAACCACTTTTGCACTTGTATTAGTGTGGAAAAACCACTTTTCGCACTTGTGTTAGTGTTGAAAAACCACTTTTCGCACTTGTGTTAGTGTTGAAAACCACTTTTCGCACTTGTGTTAGTGTTGAAAAACCACTTTTCGCACTTGTGTTGGTGCAGGAAACCACTTTTGCACTTGTATTAGTGTGGAAAAAACACTTTTTGCACTTGTGATAGTGTTGAAAAACCACTTTTCGCACTTGTGTTAGTGTTGAAAAACCACTTTTCGCACTTGTGTTAGTGTTGAAAAACCACTTTTCGCACCTGTGTTGGTGCAGGAAACCACTTTTGCACTTGTATTAGTGTGGAAAAAACAATTTTTGCACTTGTGATAGTGTTGAAAAACCACTTTTCGCACTTGTGTTAGTGTTGAAAAACCACTTTTTGCACTTGTGTTGGTGCAGGAAACCACTTTTGCACTTGTATTAGTGTGGAAAAACCACTTTTCGCACTTGTGTTAGTGTTGAAAAACTACTTTTCGCACTTGTGTTAGTGTTGAAAACCACTTTTCGCACTTGTGTTAGTGTTGAAAAACCACTTTTCGCACTTGTGTTGGTGCAGGAAACCACTTTTGCACTTGTATTAGTGTGGAAAAACCACTTTTCGCACTTGTGTTAGTGTTGAAAAACCACTTTTCGCACTTGTGTTAGTGTTGAAAAACCAATTTTCGCACTTGTGTTGGTGCAGGAAACCACTTTTGCATTTGTATTAGTGTGGAAAAAACACTTTTTGCACTTGTGATAGTGTTGAAAAACCACTTTTCGCACTTGTGTTAGTGTTGAAAAACCACTTTTCGCACTTGTGTTGGTGCAGGAAACCACTTTTGCACTTGTATTAGTGTGGAAAAACCACTTTTCGCACTTGTGTTAGTGTTGAAAAACCACTTTTCGCACTTGCGTTAGTGTTGAAAAACCACTTTTCGCACTTGTGTTGGTGCAGGAAACCACTTTTGCACTTGTATTAGTGTGGAAAAACCACTTTTTGCACTTGTGATAGTGTTGAAAAACCACTTTTAGCACTTGTGTTAGTGTTGAAAAACCACTTTTCGCACTTGTGTTGGTGCAGGAAACCACTTTTGCACTTGTATTAGTGTGGAAAAACCACTTTTCGCACTTGTGTTAGTGTTGAAAAACCACTTTTCGCACTTGTGTTAGTGTTGAAAAACCACTTTTCGCACTTGTGTTGGTGCAGGAAACCACTTTTGCACTTGTATTAGTGTGGAAAAAACACTTTTTGCACTTGTGATAGTGTTGAAAAACCACTTTTCGCACTTGTGTTAGTGTTGAAAAACCACTTTTCGCACTTGTGTTGGTGCAGGAATCCAATTATGCACTTGTATTAGTGTGGAAAAACCACTTTTCGCACTTGTGTTAGTGTTTAAAATCCACTTTTCGCACTTGTGTTAGTGTTGAAAAATCACTTTTCGCACTTGTGTTGGTGCAGGAAACCACTTTTGCACTTGCATTAGTGTGGAAAAAACACTTTTTGCACTTGTGATAGTGTTGAAAAACCACTTTTCGCACTTGTGTTAGTGTTGAAAAACCACTTTTCGCACTTGTGTTGGTGCAGGAAACCGCTTTTGCACTTGTATTAGTGTGGAAAAACCACTTTTCGCACTTGTGTTAGTGTTGAAAAACCACTTTTCGCACTTGTGTTAGTGTTGAAAACCACTTTTCGCACTTGTGTTAGTGTTGAAAAACCACTTTTCGCACTTGTGTTGGTGCAGGAAACCACTTTTGCACTTGTATTAGTGTGGAAAAAACACTTTTTGCACTTGTGATAGTGTTGAAAAACCACTTTTCGCACTTGTGTTAGTGTTGAAAAACCACTTTTCGCACTTGTGTTAGTGTTGAAAAACCACTTTTCGCACCTGTGTTGGTGCAGGAAACCACTTTTGCACTTGTATTAGTGTGGAAAAAACAATTTTTGCACTTGTGATAGTGTTGAAAAACCACTTTTCGCACTTGTGTTAGTGTTGAAAAACCACTTTTCGCAATTGTGTTGGTGCCGGAAACCACTTTTGCACTTGTATTAGTGTGGAAAAAACACTTTTTGCACTTGTGTTAGTGTTGAAAAACCACTTTTCGCACTTGTGTTAGTGTTGAAAAACCACTTTTCGCGCTTGTGTTGGTGCAGGAAACTACTTTTGCACTTGTATTAGTGTGGAAAAAACACTTTTTGCACCTGTGATAGTGTTGAAAAACCACTTTTCGCACTTGTGTTAGTGTTGAAAAACCACTTTTCGCACTTATGTTGGTGCAGGAAACCACTTTTGCACTTGTATTAGTGTGGAAAAACCACTTTTCGCACTTCTGTTAGTGTTGAAAAACCACTTTTCGCACTTGTGTTAGTGTTGAAAAATCACTTTTAGCACTTGTGTAGGTGCAGGAAACCACTTTTGCACTTGTATTAGTGTGGAAAAAACACTTTTTGCACTTGTGATAGTGTTGAAAAACCACTTTTCGCACTTGTGTTAGTGTTGAAAAACCACTTTTCGCAATTGTGTTGGTGCCGGAAACCACTTTTGCACTTGTATTAGTGTGGAAAAAACACTTTTTGCACTTGTGATAGTGTTGAAAAACCACTTTTCGCACTTGTGTTAGTGTTGAAAAACCACTTTTCGCAATTGTGTTGGTGCAGGAAACCACTTTTGCACTTGTATTAGTGTGGAAAAACCACTTTTCGCACTTGTGTTAGTGTTGAAAAACTACTTTTCGCACTTGTGTTAGTGTTGAAAACCACTTTTCGCACTTGTGTTAGTGTTGAAAAACCACTTTTCGCACTTGTGTTGGTGCAGGAAACCACTTTTGCACTTGTATTAGTGTGGAAAAACCACTTTTCGCACTTGTGTTAGTGTTGAAAAACCACTTTTCGCACTTGTGTTAGTGTTGCAAAACCAATTTTCGCACTTGTGTTGGTGCAGGAAACCACTTTTGCATTTGTATTAGTGTGGAAAAAACACTTTTTGCACTTGTGATAGTGTTGAAAAACCACTTTTCGCACTTGTGTTAGTGTTGAAAAACCACTTTTCGCACTTGTGTTGGTGCAGGAAACCACTTTTGCACTTGTATTAGTGTGGAAAAACCACTTTTCGCACTTGTGTTAGTGTTGAAAAACCACTTTTCGCACTTGCGTTAGTGTTGAAAAACCACTTTTCGCACTTGTGTTGGTGCAGGAAACCACTTTTGCACTTGTAT
Organism: Myxine glutinosa; assembly: GCF_964187855.1. NCBI lineage: Eukaryota > Metazoa > Chordata > Myxini > Myxiniformes > Myxinidae > Myxine > Myxine glutinosa. The sequence goes on along the minus strand of NW_027618458.1, from coordinate 32,215 downwards.
TAGTGTGGAAAAACCACTTTTTGCACTTGTGATAGTGTTGAAAAACCACTTTTAGCACTTGTGTTAGTGTTGAAAAACCACTTTTCGCACTTGTGTTGGTGCAGGAAACCAGTTTTGCACTTGTATTAGTGTGGAAAAACCACTTTTCGCACTTGTGTTAGTGTTGAAAAACCACTTTTCGCACTTGTGTTAGTGTTGAAAAACCACTTTTCGCACTTGTGTTGGTGCAGGAAACCACTTTTGCACTTGTATTAGTGTGGAAAAAACACTTTTTGCACTTGTGATAGTGTTGAAAAACCACTTTTCGCACTTGTGTTAGTGTTGAAAAACCACTTTTCGCACTTGTGTTGGTGCAGGAATCCAATTATGCACTTGTATTAGTGTGGAAAAACCACTTTTCGCACTTGTGTTAGTGTTTAAAATCCACTTTTCGCACTTGTGTTAGTGTTGAAAAACCACTTTTCGCACTTGTGTTGGTGCAGGAAACCACTTTTGCACTTGTATTAGTGTGGAAAAAACACTTTTTGCACTTGTGATAGTGTTGAAAAACCACTTTTCGCACTTGTGTTAGTGTTGAAAAACCACTTTTCGCACTTGTGTTGGTGCAGGAAACCGCTTTTGCACTTGTATTAGTGTGGAAAAACCACTTTTCGCACTTGTGTTAGTGTTGAAAAACCACTTTTCGCACTTGTGTTAGTGTTGAAAACCACTTTTCGCACTTGTGTTAGTGTTGAAAAACCACTTTTCGCACTTGTGTTGGTGCAGGAAACCACTTTTGCACTTGTATTAGTGTGGAAAAAACACTTTTTGCACTTGTGATAGTGTTGAAAAACCACTTTTCGCACTTGTGTTAGTGTTGAAAAACCACTTTTCGCACTTGTGTTAGTGTTGAAAAACCACTTTTCGCACCTGTGTTGGTGCAGGAAACCACTTTTGCACTTGTATTAGTGTGGAAAAAACAATTCTTGCACTTGTGATAGTGTTGAAAAACCACTTTTCGCACTTGTGTTAGTGTTGAAAAACCACTTTTCGCAATTGTGTTGGTGCCGGAAACCACTTTTGCACTTGTATTAGTGTGGAAAAAACACTTTTTGCACTTGTGTTAGTGTTGAAAAACCACTTTTCGCACTTGTGTTAGTGTTGAAAAACCACTTTTCGCGCTTGTGTTGGTGCAGGAAACTACTTTTGCACTTGTATTAGTGTGGAAAAAACACTTTTTGCACCTGTGATAGTGTTGAAAAACCACTTTTCGCACTTGTGTTAGTGTTGAAAAACCACTTTTCGCACTTATGTTGGTGCAGGAAACCACTTTTGCACTTGTATTAGTGTGGAAAAACCACTTTTCGCACTTCTGTTAGTGTTGAAAAACCACTTTTCGCACTTGTGTTAGTGTTGAAAAATCACTTTTAGCACTTGTGTTGGTGCAGGAAACCACTTTTGCACTTGTATTAGTGTGGAAAAAACACTTTTTGCACTTGTGATAGTGTTGAAAAACCACTTTTCGCACTTGTGTTAGTGTTGAAAAACCACTTTTCGCAATTGTGTTGGTGCCGGAAACCACTTTTGCACTTGTATTAGTGTGGAAAAAACACTTTTTGCACTTGTGATAGTGTTGAAAAACCACTTTTCGCACTTGTGTTAGTGTTGAAAAACCACTTTTCGCACTTGTGTTGGTGCAGGAAACCACTTTTCACTTGTATTAGTGTGGAAAAACCACTTTTCGCACTTGTGTTAGTGTTGAAAAACACTTTTTGCACTTGTGTTAGTGTTGAAAAACCACTTTTCGCACTTGTGTTAGTGTTGAAAAACCACTTTTCGCACTTGTGTTGGTGCAGGAATCCAATTATGCACTTGTATTAGTGTGGAAAAACCACTTTTCGCACTTGTGTTAGTGTTTAAAATCCACTTTTCGCACTTGTGTTAGTGTTGAAAAACCACTTTTCGCACTTGTGTTGGTGCAGGAAACCACTTTTGCACTTGTATTAGTGTGGAAAAAACACTTTTTGCACTTGTGATAGTGTTGAAAAACCACTTTTCGCACTTGTGTTAGTGTTGAAAAACCACTTTTCGCACTTGTGTTGGTGCAGGAAACCGCTTTTGCACTTGTATTAGTGTGGAAAAACCACTTTTCGCACTTGTGTTAGTGTTGAAAAACCACTTTTCGCACTTGTGTTAGTGTTGAAAACCACTTTTCGCACTTGTGTTAATGTTGAAAAACCACTTTTCGCACTTGTGTTGGTGCAGGAAACCACTTTTGCACTTGTATTAGTGTGGAAAAAACACTTTTTGCACTTGTGATAGTGTTGAAAAACCACTTTTCGCACTTGTGTTAGTGTTGAAAAACCACTTTTCGCACTTGTGTTAGTGTTGAAAAACCACTTTTCGCACCTGTGTTGGTGCAGGAAACCACTTTTGCACTTGTATTAGTGTGGAAAAAACAATTCTTGCACTTGTGATAGTGTTGAAAAACCACTTTTCGCACTTGTGTTAGTGTTGAAAAACCACTTTTCGCAATTGTGTTGGTGCCGGAAACCACTTTTGCACTTGTATTAGTGTGGAAAAAACACTTTTTGCACTTGTGTTAGTGTTGAAAAACCACTTTTCGCACTTGTGTTAGTGTTGAAAAACCACTTTTCGCGCTTGTGTTGGTGCAGGAAACTACTTTTGCACTTGTATTAGTGTGGAAAAAACACTTTTTGCACCTGTGATAGTGTTGAAAAACCACTTTTCGCACTTGTGTTAGTGTTGAAAAACCACTTTTCGCACTTATGTTGGTGCAGGAAACCACTTTTGCACTTGTATTAGTGTGGAAAAACCACTTTTCGCACTTCTGTTAGTGTTGAAAAACCACTTTTCGCACTTGTGTTAGTGTTGAAAAATCACTTTTAGCACTTGTGTTGGTGCAGGAAACCACTTTTGCACTTGTATTAGTGTGGAAAAAACACTTTTTGCACTTGTGATAGTGTTGAAAAACCACTTTTCGCACTTGTGTTAGTGTTGAAAAACCACTTTTCGCAATTGTGTTGGTGCCGGAAACCACTTTTGCACTTGTATTAGTGTGGAAAAAACACTTTTTGCACTTGTGATAGTGTTGAAAAACCACTTTTCGCACTTGTGTTAGTGTTGAAAAACCACTTTTCGCACTTGTGTTGGTGCAGGAAACCACTTTTCACTTGTATTAGTGTGGAAAAACCACTTTTCGCACTTGTGTTAGTGTTGAAAAACCACTTTTCGCACTTGTGTTAGTGTTGAAAAACCACTTTTCGCACTTGTGTTGGTGCAGGAAACCACGTTTGCACTTGTATTAGTGTGGAAAAACCACTTTTCGCACTTGTGATAGTGTTGAAAAACCACTTTTCACACTTGTGTTAGTGTTGAAAAACCACTTTTCGCACTTGTGTTGGTGCAGGAAACCACTTTTGCACTTGTATTAGTGTGGAAAAACCACTTTTTGCACTTGTGTTAGTGTTGAAAAACCACTTTTCGCACTTGTGTTAGTGTTGAAAAACCACTTTTCGCGCTTGTGTTGGTGCAGGAAACTACTTTTGCACTTGTATTAGTGTGGAAAAAACACTTTTTGCACTTGTGATAGTGTTGAAAAACCACTTTTCGCACTTGTGTTAGTGTTGAAACATCACTTTTAGCACTTGTGTTGGTGCAGGAAACCACTTTTGCACTTGTATTAGTGTGGAAAAAACACTTTTCGCACTTGTGTTAGTGTTGAAAAACCACTTTTCGCACTTGTGTTAGTGTTGAAAAACCACTTTTCGCACTTGTGTTAGTGTTGAAAAACCACTTTTCGCACTTGTGTTGGTGCAGGAAACCACTTTTGCACTTGTATTAGTGTGGAAAAAACACTTTTCGCACTTGTGTTAGTGTTGAAAAACCACTTTTCGCACTTGTGTTAGTGTTGAAAAACCACCTTTCGCACTTGTGTTGGTGCAGGAAACCACTTTTGCACTTGTATTAGTGTGGAAAAAACACTTTTTGCACTTGTGATAGTGTTGAAAAACCACTTTTCGCACTTGTGTTAGTGTTGAAAAACCACTTTTCGCACTTGTGTTGGTGCAGGAAACCACTTTTGCACTTGTATTAGTGTGGGAAAAACACTTTTTGCACTTGTGATAGTGTTGAAAAACCACTTTTCGCACTTGTGTTAGTGTTGAAAAACCACTTTTCGCACTTGTGTTAGTGTTGAAAAACCACTTTTCGCACCTGTGTTGGTGCAGGAAACCACTTTTGCACTTGTATTAGTGTGGAAAAAACAATTTTTGCACTTGTGATAGTGTTGAAAAACCACTTTTCGCACTTGTGTTAGTGTTGAAAAACCACTTTTCGCAATTATGTTGGTGCCGGAAACCACTTTTGCACTTGTATTAGTGTGGAAAAAACACTTTTTGCACTTGTGTTAGTGTTGAAAAACCACTTTTCGCACTTGTGTTAGTGTTGAAAAACCACTTTTCGCGCTTGTGTTGGTGCAGGAAACTACTTTTGCACTTGTATTAGTGTGGAAAAAACACTTTTTGCACCTGTGATAGTGTTGAAAAACCACTTTTCGCACTTGTGTTAGTGTTGAAAAACCACTTTTCGCACTTATGTTGGTGCAGGAAACCACTTTTGCACTTGTATTAGTGTGGAAAAACCACTTTTCGCACTTCTGTTAGTGTTGAAAAACCACTTTTCGCACTTGTGTTAGTGTTGAAAAATCACTTTTAGCACTTGTGTTGGTGCAGGAAACCACTTTTGCACTTGTATTAGTGTGGAAAAAACACTTTTTGCACTTGTGATAGTGTTGAAAAACCACTTTTCGCACTTGTGTTAGTGTTGAAAAACCACTTTTCGCAATTGTGTTGGTGCCGGAAACCACTTTTGCACTTGTATTAGTGTGGAAAAAACACTTTTCGCACTTGTGTTAGTGTTGAAAAACCACTTTTCGCACTTGTGTTAGTGTTGAAAAACCACTTTTCGCACTTGTGTTGGTGCCGGAAACCACGTTTGCACTTGTATTAGTGTGGAAAAACCACTTTTCGCACTTGTGATAGTGTTGAAAAACCACTTTTCACACTTGTGTTAGTGTTGAAAAACCACTTTTCGCACTTGTGTTGGTGCAGGAAACCACTTTTGCACTTGTATTAGTGTGGAAAAACCACTTTTTGCACTTGTGTTAGTGTTGAAAAACCACTTTTCGCGCTTGTGTTGGTGCAGGAAACCACTTTTGCACTTGTATTAGTGTGGAAAAAACCACTTTTCGCACTTGTGTTAGTGTTGAAAAACCACTTTTCGCACTTGTGTTAGTGTTGAAAACCACTTTTCGCAGTTGTGTTAGTGTTGAAAAACCACTTTTCGCACTTGTGTTGGTGCAGGAAACCACTTTTGCACTTGTATTAGTGTGGAAAAAACACTTTTTGCACTTGTGATAGTGTTGAAAAACCACTTTTCGCACTTGTGTTAGTGTTGAAAAACCACTTTTCGCACTTGTGTTAGTGTTGAAAAACCACTTTTCGCACCTGTGTTGGTGCAGGAAACCACTTTTGCACTTGTATTAGTGTGGAAAAAACAATTTTTGCACTTGTGATAGTGTTGAAAAACCACTTTTCGCACTTGTGTTAGTGTTGAAAAACCACTTTTTGCACTTGTGTTGGTGCAGGAAACCACTTTTGCACTTGTATTAGTGTGGAAAAACCACTTTTCGCACTTGTGTTAGTGTTGAAAAACTACTTTTCGCACTTGTGTTAGTGTTGAAAACCACTTTTCGCACTTGTGTTAGTGTTGAAAAACCACTTTTCGCACTTGTGTTGGTGCAGGAAACCACTTTTGCACTTGTATTAGTGTGGAAAAACCACTTTTCGCACTTGTGTTAGTGTTGAAAAACCACTTTTCGCACTTGTGTTAGTGTTGAAAAACCAATTTTCGCACTTGTGTTGGTGCAGGAAACCACTTTTGCATTTGTATTAGTGTGGAAAAAACACTTTTTGCACTTGTGATAGTGTTGAAAAACCACTTTTCGCACTTGTGTTAGTGTTGAAAAACCACTTTTCGCACTTGTGTTGGTGCAGGAAACCACTTTTGCACTTGTATTAGTGTGGAAAAACCACTTTTCGCACTTGTGTTAGTGTTGAAAAACCACTTTTCGCACTTGCGTTAGTGTTGAAAAACCACTTTTCGCACTTGTGTTGGTGCAGGAAACCACTTTTGCACTTGTATTAGTGTGGAAAAACCACTTTTTGCACTTGTGATAGTGTTGAAAAACCACTTTTAGCACTTGTGTTAGTGTTGAAAAACCACTTTTCGCACTTGTGTTGGTGCAGGAAACCACTTTTGCACTTGTATTAGTGTGGAAAAACCACTTTTCGCACTTGTGTTAGTGTTGAAAAACCACTTTTCGCACTTGTGTTAGTGTTGAAAAACCACTTTTCGCACTTGTGTTGGTGCAGGAAACCACTTTTGCACTTGTATTAGTGTGGAAAAAACACTTTTTGCACTTGTGATAGTGTTGAAAAACCACTTTTCGCACTTGTGTTAGTGTTGAAAAACCACTTTTCGCACTTGTGTTGGTGCAGGAATCCAATTATGCACTTGTATTAGTGTGGAAAAACCACTTTTCGCACTTGTGTTAGTGTTTAAAATCCACTTTTCGCACTTGTGTTAGTGTTGAAAAACCACTTTTCGCACTTGTGTTGGTGCAGGAAACCACTTTTGCACTTGTATTAGTGTGGAAAAAACACTTTTTGCACTTGTGATAGTGTTGAAAAACCACTTTTCGCACTTGTGTTAGTGTTGAAAAACCACTTTTCGCACTTGTGTTGGTGCAGGAAACCGCTTTTGCACTTGTATTAGTGTGGAAAAACCACTTTTCGCACTTGTGTTAGTGTTGAAAAACCACTTTTCGCACTTGTGTTAGTGTTGAAAACCACTTTTCGCACTTGTGTTAGTGTTGAAAAACCACTTTTCGCACTTGTGTTGGTGCAGGAAACCACTTTTGAACTTGTATTAGTGTGGAAAAAACACTTTTTGCACTTGTGATAGTGTTGAAAAACCACTTTTCGCACTTGTGTTAGTGTTGAAAAACCACTTTTCGCACTTGTGTTAGTGTTGAAAAACCACTTTTCGCACCTGTGTTGGTGCAGGAAACCACTTTTGCACTTGTATTAGTGTGGAAAAAACAATTTTTGCACTTGTGATAGTGTTGAAAAACCACTTTTCGCACTTGTGTTAGTGTTGAAAAAACACTTTTCGCAATTGTGTTGGTGCCGGAAACCACTTTTGCACTTGTATTAGTGTGGAAAAAACACTTTTTGCACTTGTGTTAGTGTTGAAAAACCACTTTTCGCACTTGTGTTAGTGTTGAAAAACCACTTTTCGCGCTTGTGTTGGTGCAGGAAACTACTTTTGCACTTGTATTAGTGTGGAAAAAACACTTTTTGCACCTGTGATAGTGTTGAAAAACCACTTTTCGCACTTGTGTTAGTGTTGAAAAACCACTTTTCGCACTTATGTTGGTGCAGGAAACCACTTTTGCACTTGTATTAGTGTGGAAAAACCACTTTTCGCACTTCTGTTAGTGTTGAAAAACCACTTTTCGCACTTGTGTTAGTGTTGAAAAATCACTTTTAGCACTTGTGTTGGTGCAGGAAACCACTTTTGCACTTGTATTAGTGTGGAAAAAACACTTTTTGCACTTGTGATAGTGTTGAAAAACCACTTTTCGCACTTGTGTTAGTGTTGAAAAACCACTTTTCGCAATTGTGTTGGTGCCGGAAACCACTTTTGCACTTGTATTAGTGTGGAAAAACACTTTTTGCACTTGTGATAGTGTTGAAAAACCACTTTTCGCACTTGTGTTAGTGTTGAAAAACCACTTTTCGCACTTGTGTTGGTGCAGGAAACCACTTTTCACTTGTATTAGTGTGGAAAAACCACTTTTCGCACTTGTGTTAGTGTTGAAAAACCACTTTTCGCACTTGTGTTAGTGTTGAAAAACCACTTTTCGCACTTGTGTTGGTGCAGGAAACCACGTTTGCACTTGTATTAGTGTGGAAAAACCACTTTTCGCACTTGTGATAGTGTTGAAAAACCACTTTTCACACTTGTGTTAGTGTTGAAAAACCACTTTTCGCACTTGTGTTGGTGCAGGAAACCACTTTTGCACTTGTATTAGTGTGGAAAAACCACTTTTTGCACTTGTGTTAGTGTTGAAAAACCACTTTTCGCACTTGTGTTAGTGTTGAAAAACCACTTTTCGCGCTTGTGTTGGTGCAGGAAACTACTTTTGCACTTCTATTAGTGTGGAAAAAACACTTTTTGCACTTGTGATAGTGTTGAAAAACCACTTTTCGCACTTGTGTTAGTGTTGAAACATCACTTTTAGCACTTGTGTTGGTGCAGGAAACCACTTTTGCACTTGTATTAGTGTGGAAAAAACACTTTTCGCACTTGTGTTAGTGTTGAAAAACCACTTTTCGCACTTGTGTTAGTGTTGAAAAACCACTTTTCGCACTTGTGTTAGTGTTGAAAAACCACTTTTCGCACTTGTGTTGGTGCAGGAAACCACTTTTGCACTTGTATTAGTGTGGAAAAAACACTTTTCGCACTTGTGTTAGTGTTGAAAAACCACTTTTCGCACTTGTGTTAGTGTTGAAAAACCACCTTTCGCACTTGTGTTGGTGCAGGAAACCACTTTTGCACTTGTATTAGTGTGGAAAAAACACTTTTTGCACTTGTGATAGTGTTGAAAAACCACTTTTCGCACTTGTGTTAGTGTTGAAAAACCACTTTTCGCACTTGTGTTGGTGCAGGAAACCACTTTTGCACTTGTATTAGTTTGGAAAAACCACTTTTCGCTCTTGTGTTAGTGTTGAAAAACCACTTTTCGCACTTGTGTTAGTGTTGAAAAACCACTTTTCGCACTTGTGTTGGTGCAGGAAACCACTTTTGCACTTGTATTAGTGTGGAAAAAACACTTTTTGCACTTATGATAGTGTTGAAACACCACTTTTCGCACTTGTGTTAGTGTTGAAAAACCACTTTTCACACTTGTTTTGGTGCAGGAAACCACTTTTGCACTTGTATTAGTGTGGAAAAAACACTTTTTGCACTTGTGATAGTGTTGAAAAACCACTTTTCGCACTTGTGTTAGTGTTGAAAAACCACTTTTCGCACTTGTGTTAGTGTTGAAAAACCACTTTTCGCACCTGTGTTGGTGCAGGAAACCACTTTTGCACTTGTATTAGTGTGGAAAAAACAATTTTTGCACTTGTGATAGTGTTGAAAAACCACTTTTCGCACTTGTGTTGGTGTTGAAAAACCACTTTTTGCACTTGTGTTGGTGCAGGAAACCACTTTTGCACTTGTATTAGTGTGGAAAAACCACTTTTCGCACTTGTATTAGTGTTGAAAAACTACTTTTCGCACTTGTATTAGTGTTGAAAAACCACTTTTCGCACTTGTGTTAGTGTTGAAAAACCACTTTTCGCACTTGTGTTGGTGCAGGAAACCACTTTTGCACTTGTATTAGTGTGGAAAAAACCACTTTTCGCACTTGTGTTAGTGTTGAAAAACCACTTTTCGCACTTGTGTTAGTGTTGAAAAACCAATTTTCGCACTTGTGTTGGTGCAGGAAACCACTTTTGCATTTGTATTAGTGTGGAAAAAACACTTTTTGCACTTGTGATAGTGTTGAAAAACCACTTTTCACACTTGTGTTAGTGTTGAAAAACCACTTTTCGCACTTGCGTTGGTGCAGGAAACCACTTTTGCACTTGTATTAGTGTGGAAAAACCACTTTTCGCACTTGTATTAGTGTTGAAAAACCACTTTTCGCACTTGTGTTAGTGTTGAAAAACCACTTTTCGCACTTGTGTTGGTGCAGGAAACCACTTTTGCACTTGTATTAGTGTGGAAAAACCACTTTTTGCACTTGTGATAGTGTTGAAAAACCACTTTTCGCACTTGTGTTAGTGTTGAAAAACCACTTTTCGCACTTGTGTTGGTGCAGGAAACCACTTTTGCACTTGTATTAGTGTGGAAAAACCACTTTTCGCACTTGTGTTAGTGTTGAAAAACCACTTTTTGCACTTGTGTTAGTGTTGAAAAACCACTTTTCGCACTTGTGTTGGTGCAGGAAACCACTTTTGCACTTGTATTAGTGTGGAAAAAACACTTTTTGCACTTGTGATAGTGTTGAAAAACCACTTTTCGCACTTGTGTTAGTGTTGAATAAACCACTTTTCGCACTTGTGTTGGTGCAGGAAACCAATTATGCACTTGTATTAGTGTGGAAAAACCACTTTTCGCACTTGTGTTAGTGTTGAAAAACCACTTTTCGCACTTGTGTTAGTGTTGAAAAACCACTTTTCGCACTTGTGTTGGTGCAGGAAACCACTTTTGCACTTGTATTAGTGTGGAAAAAACACTTTTTGCACTTGTGATAGTGTTGAAAAACCACTTTTCGCACTTGTGTTAGTGTTGAAAAACCACTTTTCGCACTTGTGTTGGTGCAGGAAACCACTTTTGCACTTGTATTAGTGTGGAAAAACCACTTTTCGCACTTGTGTTAGTGTTGAAAAACCACTTTTCGCACTTGTGTTAGTGTTGAAAACCACTTTTCGCACTTATGTTAGTGTTGAAAAACCACTTTTCGCACTTGTGTTGGTGCAGGACAACCACTTTTGCACTTGTATTAGTGTGGAAAAAACACTTTTTGCACTTGTGATAGTGTTGAAAAACCACTTTTCGCACTTGTGTTAGTGTTGAAAAACCACTTTTCGCACTTGTGTTAGTGTTGAAAAACCACTTTTCGCACCTGTGTTGGTGCAGGAAACCACTTTTGCACTTGTATTAGTGTGGAAAAAATAATTTTTGCACTTGTGATAGTGTTGAAAAACCACTTTCGCACTTTGTTAGTGTTGAAAAACCACTTTTTGCACTTGTGTTGGTGCAGGAAACCACTTTTGCACTTGTATTAGTGTGGAAAAACCACTTTTCGCACTTGTGTTAGTGTTGATAAACTACTTTTTGCACTTGTGTTAGTGTTGAAAAACCACTTTTCGCACTTGTGTTAGTGTTGAAAAACCACTTTTCGCACTTGTGTTGGTGCAGGAAACCACTTTTGCACTTGTATTAGTGTGGAAAAACCACTTTTTGCACTTGTGATAGTGTTGAAAAACCACTTTTCGCACTTGTGTTAGTGTTGAAAAACCACTTTTCGCACTTGTGTTGGTGCAGGAAACCACTTTTGCACTTGTATTAGTGTGGAAAAAACACTTTTTGCACTTGTGATAGTGTTGAAAAACCACTTTTCGCACTTGTGTTAGTGTTGAAAAACCACTTTTCGCACTTGTGTTGGTGCAGGAATCCAATTATGCACTTGTATTAGTGTGGAAAAACCACTTTTCGCACTTGTGTTAGTGTTTAAAATCCACTTTTCACACTTGTGTTAGTGTTGAAAAACCACTTTTCGCACTTGTGTTGGTGCAGGAAACCACTTTTGCACTTGTATTAGTGTGGAAAAAACACTTTTTGCACTTGTGATAGTGTTGAAAAACCACTTTTCGCACTTGTGTTAGTGTTGAAAAACCACTTTTCGCACTTGTGTTGGTGCAGGAAACCACTTTTGCACTTGTATTAGTGTGGAAAAACCACTTTTCGCACTTGTGTTAGTGTTGAAAAACCACTTTTCGCACTTGTGTTAGTGTTGAAAACCACTTTTCGCACTTGTGTTAGTGTTGAAAAACCACTTTTCGCACTTGTGTTGGTGCAGGAAACCACTTTTGCACTTGTATTAGTGTGGAAAAAACACTTTTTGCACTTGTGATAGTGTTGAAAAACCACTTTTCGCACTTGTGTTAGTGTTGAAAAACCACTTTTCGCACTTGTGTTAGTGTTGAAAAACCACTTTTTGCACCTGTGTTGGTGCAGGAAACCACTTTTGCACTTGTATTAGTGTGGAAAAAACAATTTTTGCACTTGTGATAGTGTTGAAAAACCACTTTTCGCACTTGTGTTAGTGTTGAAAAACCACTTTTCGCAATTGTGTTGGTGCCGGAAACCACTTTTGCACTTGTATTAGTGTGGAAAAAACACTTTTTGCACTTGTGTTAGTGTTGAAAAACCACTTTTCGCACTTGTGTTAGTGTTGAAAAACCACTTTTCGCGCTTGTGTTGGTGCAGGAAACTACTTTTGCACTTGTATTAGTGTGGAAAAAACACTTTTTGCACTTGTGATAGTGTTGAAAAACCACTTTTCGCACTTGTGTTAGTGTTGAAAAACCACTTTTCGCACTTATGTTGGTGCAGGAAACCACTTTTGCACTTGTATTAGTGTGGAAAAACCACTTTTCGCACTTGTGTTAGTGTTGAAAAACCACTTTTCGCACTTGTGTTAGTGTTGAAAAATCACTTTTAGCACTTGTGTTGGTGCAGGAAACCACTTTTGCACTTGTATTAGTGTGGAAAAAACACTTTTTGCACTTGTGATAGTGTTGAAAAACCACTTTTCGCACTTGTGTTAGTGTTGAAAAACCACTTTTCGCAATTGTGTTGGTGCCGGAAACCACTTTTGCACTTGTATTAGTGTGGAAAAAACACTTTTTGCACTTGTGATAGTGTTGAAAAACCACTTTTCGCACTTGTGTTAGTGTTGAAAAACCACTTTTCGCACTTGTGTTGGTGCAGGAAACCACTTTGCACTTGTATTAGTGTGGAAAAATCACTTTTCACACTTGTGTTAGTGTTGAAAAACCACTTTTCGCACTTGTGTTAGTGTTGAAAAACCACTTTTCGCACTTGTGTTGGTGCAGGAAACCACGTTTGCACTTGTATTAGTGTGGAAAAACCACTTTTCGCACTTGTGATAGTGTTGAAAAACCACTTTTCACACTTGTGTTAGTGTTGAAAAACCACTTTTCGCACTTGTGTTGGTGCAGGAAACCACTTTTGCACTTGTATTAGTGTGGAAAAACCACTTTTTGCACTTGTGTTAGTGTTGAAAAACCACTTTTCGCACTTGTGTTAGTGTTGAAAAACCACTTTTCGCGCTTGTGTTGGTGCAGGAAACTACTTTTACACTTGTATTAGTGTGGGAAAAACACTTTTTGCACTTGTGATAGTGTTGAAAAACCACTTTTCGCACTTGTGTTAGTGTTGAAACATCACTTTTAGCACTTGTGTTGGTGGAGGAAACCACTTTTGCACTTGTATTAGTGTGGAAAAAACACTTTTCGCACTTGTGTTAGTGTTGAAAAACCACTTTTCGCACTTGTGTTAGTGTTGAAAAACCACTTTTCGCACTTGTGTTGGTGCAGGAAACCACTTTTGCACTTGTATTAGTGTGGAAAAAACACTTTTTGCACTTGTGATAGTGTTGAAAAACCACTTTTCGCACTTGTGTTAGTGTTGAAAAACCACTTTTCGCACTTGTGTTGGTGCAGGAAACCACTTTTGCACTTGTATTAGTTTGGAAAAACCACTTTTCGCTCTTGTGTTAGTGTTGAAAAACCACTTTTCGCACTTGTGTTAGTGTTGAAAAACCAGTTTTCGCACTTGTGTTGGTGCAGGAAACCACTTTTGCACTTGTATTAGTGTGGAAAAAACACTTTTTGCACTTATGATAGTGTTGAAAAACCACTTTTCGCACTTGTGTTAGTGTTGAAAAACCACTTTTCACACTTCTTTTGGTGCAGGAAACCACTTTTGCACTTGTATTAGTGTGGAAAAAACACTTTTTGCACTTGTGATAGTGTTGAAAAACCACTTTTCGCACTTGTGTTAGTGTTGAAAAACCACTTTTCGCACTTGTGTTAGTGTTGAAAAACCACTTTTCGCACCTGTGTTGGTGCAGGAAACCACTTTTGCACTTGTATTAGTGTGGAAAAAACACTTTTTGCACTTGTGATAGTGTTGAAAAACCACTTTTCGCACTTGTGTTAGTGTTGAAAAACCACTTTTCGCACTTGTGTTGGTGCAGGAAACCACTTTTGCACTTGTATTAGTGTGGAAAAAACACTTTTTGCACTTGTGATAGTGTTGAAAAACCACTTTTCGCACTTGTGTTAGTGTTGAAAAACCACTTTTCGCACTTGTGTTGGTGCAGGAAACCACTTTTGCACTTGTATTAGTTTGGAAAAACCACTTTTCGCTCTTGTGTTAGTGTTGAAAAACCACTTTTCGCACTTGTGTTAGTGTTGAAAAACCAGTTTTCGCACTTGTGTTGGTGCAGGAAACCACTTTTGCACTTGTATTAGTGTGGAAAAAACACTTTTTGCACTTATGATAGTGTTGAAAAACCACTTTTCGCACTTGTGTTAGTGTTGAAAAACCACTTTTCACACTTCTTTTGGTGCAGGAAACCACTTTTGCACTTGTATTAGTGTGGAAAAAACACTTTTTGCACTTGTGATAGTGTTGAAAAACCACTTTTCGCACTTGTGTTAGTGTTGAAAAACCACTTTTCGCACTTGTGTTAGTGTTGAAAAACCACTTTTCGCACCTGTGTTGGTGCAGGAAACCACTTTTGCACTTGTATTAGTGTGGAAAAAACAATTTTTGCACTTGTGATAGTGTTGAAAAACCACTTTTCGCACTTGTGTTAGTGTTGAAAAACCACTTTTTGCACTTGTGTTGGTGCAGGAAACCACTTTTGCACTTGTATTAGTGTGGAAAAACCACTTTTCGCACTTGTGTTAGTGTTGAAAAACCACTTTTCGCACTTGTGTTAGTGTTGAAAAACCAATTTTCGCACTTGTGTTGGTGCAGGAAACCACTTTTGCATTTGTATTAGTGTGGAAAAAACACTTTTTGCACTTGTGATAGTGTTGAAAAACCACTTTTCACACTTGTGTTAGTGTTGAAAAACCACTTTTCGCACTTGTGTTGGTGCAGGAAACCACTTTTGCACTTGTATTAGTGTGGAAAAACCACTTTTCGCACTTGTGTTAGTGTTGAAAAACCACTTTTCGCACTTGTGTTAGTGTTGAAAAACCACTTTTCGCACTTGTGTTGGTGCAGGAAACCACTTTTGCACTTGTATTAGTGTGGAAAAACCACTTTTTGCACTTGTGATAGTGTTGAAAAACCACTTTTCGCACTTGTGTTAGTGTTGAAAAACCACTTTTCGCACTTGTGTTGGTGCAGGAAACCACTTTTGCACTTGTATTAGTGTGGAAAAACCACTTTTCCCACTTGTGTTAGTGTTGAAAAACCACTTTTCGCACTTGTGTTAGTGTTGAAAAACCACTTTTCGCACTTGTGTTGGTGCAGGAAACCACTTTTGCACTTGTATTAGTGTGGAAAAAACACTTTTTGCACTTGTGATAGTGTTGAAAAACCACTTTTCGCACTTGTGTTAGTGTTGAAAAACCACTTTTCGCACTTGTGTTGGTGCAGGATACCAATTATGCACTTGTATTAGTGTGGAAAAACCACTTTTCGCACGTGTGTTAGTGTTGAAAAACCACTTTTCGCACTTGTGTTAGTGTTGAAAAACCACTTTTCGCACTTGTGTTGGTGCAGGAAACCACTTTTGCACTTGTATTAGTGTGGAAAAAACACTTTTTGCACTTGTGATAGTGTTGAAAAACCACTTTTCGCACTTGTGTTAGTGTTGAAAAACCACTTTTCGCACTTGTGTTGGTGCAGGAAACCACTTTTGCACTTGTATTAGTGTGGAAAAACCACTTTTCGCACTTGTGTTAGTGTTGAAAAACCACTTTTCGCACTTGTGTTAGTGTTGAAAACCACTTTTCGCACTTATGTTAGTGTTGAAAAACCACTTTTCGCACTTGTGTTGGTGCAGGAAACCACTTTTGCACTTGTATTAGTGTGGAAAAAACACTTTTTGCACTTGTGATAGTGTTGAAAAACCACTTTTCGCACTTGTGTTAGTGTTGAAAAACCACTTTTCGCACTTGTGTTAGTGTTGAAAAACCACTTTTCGCACCTGTGTTGGTGCAGGAAACCACTTTTGCACTTGTATTAGTGTGGAAAAAACAATTTTTGCACTGTGATAGTGTTGAAAAACCACTTTCGCACTTGTGTTAGTGTTGAAAAACCACTTTTTGCACTTGTGTTGGTGCAGGAAACCACTTTTGCACTTGTATTAGTGTGGAAAAACCACTTTTCGCACTTGTGTTAGTGTTGAAAAACTACTTTTCGCACTTGTGTTAGTGTTGAAAAACCACTTTTCGCACTTGTGTTAGTGTTGAAAAACCACTTTTCGCACTTGTGTTGGTGCAGGAAACCACTTTTGCACTTGTATTAGTGTGGAAAAACCACTTTTTGCACTTGTGTTAGTGTTGAAAAACCACTTTTCGCACTTGTGTTAGTGTTGAAAAACCAATTTTCGCACTTGTGTTGGTGCAGGAAACCACTTTTGCATTTGTATTAGTGTGGAAAAAACACTTTTTGCACTTGTGATAGTGTTGAAAAACCACTTTTCGCACTTGTGTTAGTGTTGAAAAACCACTTTTCGCACTTGTGTTGGTGCAGGAAACCACTTTTGCACTTGCATTAGTGTGGAAAAACCACTTTTCGCACTTGTGTTAATGTTGAAAAACCACTTTTCGCACTTGTGTTAGTGTTGAAAAACCACTTTTCGCACTTGTGTTGGTGCAGGAAACCACTTTTGCACTTGTATTAGTGTGGAAAAACCACTTTTCGCACTTGTGTTAGTGTTGAAAAACCACTTTTCGCACTTGTGTTAGTGTTGAAAAACCACTTTTCGCACTTGTGTTGGTGCAGGAAACCACTTTTGCACTTGTATTAGTGTGGAAAAAACACTTTTTGCACTTGTGATAGTGTTGAAAAACCACTTTTCGCACTTGTGTTAGTGTTGAAAAACCACTTTTCGCACTTGTGTTGGTGCAGGAAACCAATTATGCACTTGTATTAGTGTGGAAAAACCACTTTTTGCACTTGTGTTAGTGTTGAAAAACCACTTTTCGCACTTGTGTTAGTGTTGAAAAACCACTTTTCGCACTTGTGTTGGTGCAGGAAACCACTTTTGCACTTGTATTAGTGTGGAAAAAACACTTTTTGCACTTGTGATAGTGTTGAAAAACCACTTTTCGCACTTGTGTTAGTGTTGAAAAACCACTTTTCGCACTTGTGTTGGTGCAGGAAACCACTTTTGCACTTGTATTAGTGTGGAAAAACCACTTTTCGCACTTGTGTTAGTGTTGAAAAACCACTTTTCGCACTTGTGTTAGTGTTGAAAACCACTTTTCGCACTTGTGTTAGTGTTGAAAAACCACTTTTCGCACTTGTGTTGGTGCAGGAAACCACTTTTGCACTTGTATTAGTGTGGAAAAAACACTTTTTGCACTTGTGATAGTGTTGAAAAACCACTTTTCGCACTTGTGTTAGTGTTGAAAAACCACCTTTCGCACTTGTGTTGGTGCAGGAAACCACTTTTGCACTTGTATTAGTTTGGAAAAACCACTTTTCGCTCTTGTGTTAGTGTTGAAAAACCACTTTTCGCACTTGTGTTAGTGTTGAAAAACCACTTTTCGCACTTGTGTTGGTGCAGGAAACCACTTTTGCACTTGTATTAGTGTGGAAAAAACACTTTTTGCACTTATGATAGTGTTGGAAACCCACTTTTCGCACTTGTGTTAGTGTTGAAAAACCACTTTTCACACTTGTGTTGGTGCAGGAAACCACTTTTGCACTTGTATTAGTGTGGAAAAAACACTTTTTGCACTTGTGATAGTGTTGAAAAACCATTTTTCGCACTTGTGTTAGTGTTGAAAAACCACTTTTCGCACTTGTGTTAGTGTTGAAAAACCACTTTCGCACCTGTGTTGGTGCAGGAAACCACTTTTGCACTTGTATTAGTGTGGAAAAAAACAATTTTTGCACTTGTGATAGTGTTGAAAAACCACTTTTCGCACTTGTGTTAGTGTTGAAAAACCACTTTTCGCACCTGTGTTGGTGCAGGAAACCACTTTTGCACTTGTATTAGTGTGGAAAAAACAATTTTTGCACTTGTGATAGTGTTGAAAAACCACTTTCGCACTTGTGTTAGTGTTGAAAAACCACTTTTTGCACTAGTGTTGGTGCAGGAAACCACTTTTGCACTTGTATTAGTGTGGAAAAACCACTTTTCGCACTTGTGTTAGTGTTGAAAAACTACTTTTCGCACTTGTGTTAGTGTTGAAAAACCACTTTTCGCACTTGTGTTCGTGTTGAAAAACCACTTTTCGCACTTGTGTTGGTGCAGGAAACCACTTTTGCACTTGTATTAGTGTGGAAAAACCACTTTTTGCACTTGTGTTAGTGTTGAAAAACCACTTTTCGCACTTGTGTTAGTGTTGAAAAACCAATTTTCGCACTTGTGTTGGTGCAGGAAACCACTTTTGCATTTGTATTAGTGTGGAAAAAACACTTTTTGCACTTGTGATAGTGTTGAAAAACCACTTTTCGCACTTGTGTTAGTGTTGAAAAACCACTTTTCGCACTTGTGTTGGTGCAGGAAACCACTTTTGCACTTGTATTAGTGTGGAAAAACCACTTTTCGCACTTGTGTTAATGTTGAAAAACCACTTTTCGCACTTGTGTTAGTGTTGAAAAACCACTTTTCGCACTTGTGTTGGTGCAGGAAACCACTTTTGCACTTGTATTAGTGTGGAAAAACCACTTTTCGCACTTGTGTTAGTGTTGAAAAACCACTTTTCGCACTTGTGTTAGTGTTGAAAAACCACTTTTCGCACTTGTGTTGGTGCAGGAAACCACTTTTGCACTTGTATTAGTGTGGAAAAAACACTTTTTGCACTTGCGATAGTGTTGAAAAACCACTTTTCGCACTTGTGTTAGTGTTGAAAAACCACTTTTCGCACTTGTGTTGGTGCAGGAAACCACTTTTGCACTTGTATTAGTGTGGAAAAACCACTTTTCGCACTTGTGTTAGTGTTGAAAAACCACTTTTCGCACTTGTGTTAGTGTTGAAAACCACTTTTCGCACTTGTGTTAGTGTTGAAAAACCACTTTTCGCACTTGTGTTGGTGCAGGAAACCACTTTTGCACTTGTATAAGTGTGGAAAAAACACTTTTTGCACTTTTGTTAGTGTTGAAAAACCACTTTTCGCACTTGTGTTGGTGCAGGAAACCTCTTTTGCACTTGTATTAGTGTGGAAAAAACACTTTTTGCACTTGTGATAGTGTTGAAAAACCACTTTTCGCACTTGTGTTAGTGTTGAAAAACCACTTTTCGCACTGTTGGTGCTGGAAACCACTTTTGCACTTGTATTAGTGTGGAAAAACCACTTTTCGCACTTGTGTTAGTGTTGAAAAACCACTTTTCGCACTTGTGTTAGTGTTGAAAAACCACTTTTCGCACTTGTGTTGGTGCAGGAAACCACTTTTGCACTTGTATTACTGTGGAAAAAACACTTTTCGCACTTGTGTTAGTGTTGAAAAACCACTTTTCGCACTTGTGTTGGTGCAGGAAACCACTTTTGCACTTGTATTACTGTGGAAAAAACACTTTTCGCACTTGTGTTAGTGTTGAAAAACCACTTTTCGCACTTGTGTTGGTGCAGGAAACCACTTTTGCACTTGTATTAGTGTGGAAAAACCACTTTTTGCACTTGTGATAGTGTTGAAAAACCACTTTTCACACTTGTGTTAGTGTTGAAAAACAACTTTTCGCACTTGTGTTGGTGCAGGAAACCACTTTTGCACTTGTATTAGTGTGGAAAAACCACTTTTTGCACTTGTGTTCGTGTTGAAAAACCACTTTTCGCACTTGTGTTAGTGTTGAAAAACCACTTTTCGCGCTTGTGTTGGTGCAGGAAACTACTTTTGCACTTGTATTAGTGTGGAAAAAACACTTTTTGCACTTGTGATAGTGTTGAAAAACCACTCTTCGCACTTGTGTTAGTGTTGAAAAACCACTTTTCGCACTTATGTTGGTGCAGGAAACCACTTTTGCACTTGTATTAGTGTGGAAAAACCACTTTTCGCACTTGTGTTAGTGTTGAAAAACCACTTTTCGCACTTGTGTTAGTGTTGAAAAATCACTTTTAGCACTTGTGTTGGTGCAGGAAACCACTTTTGCACTTGTATTAGTGTGGAAAAAACACTTTTTGCACTTGTGATAGTGTTGAAAAACCACTTTTCGCACTTGTGTTAGTGTTGAAAAACCACTTTTCGCAATTGTGTTGGTGCCGGAAACCACTTTTGCACTTGTATTAGTGTGGAAAAAACACTTTTTGCACTTGTGATAGTGTTGAAAAACCACTTTTCGCACTTGTGTTAGTGTTGAAAAACCACTTTTCGCACTTGTGTTGGTGCAGGAAACCACTTTGCACTTGTATTAGTGTGGAAAAACCACTTTTCGCACTTGTGTTAGTGTTGAAAAACCACTTTTCGCACTTGTGTTGGTGCAGGAAACCACGTTTGCACTTGTATTAGTGTGGAAAAACCACTTTTCGCACTTGTGATAGTGTTGAAAAACCACTTTTCACACTTGTGTTAGTGTTGAAAAACCACTTTTCGGACTTGTGTTGGTGCAGGAAACCACTTTTGCACTTGTATTAGTGTGGAAAAACCACTTTTTGCACTTGTGTTAGTGTTGAAAAACCACTTTTCGCACTTGTGTTAGTGTTGAAAAACCACTTTTCGCGCTTGTGTTGGTGCAGGAAACTACTTTTGCACTTGTATTAGTGTGGAAAAAACACTTTTTGCACTTGTGATAGTGTTGAAAAACCACTTTTCGCACTTGTGTTCGTGTTGAAAAATCACTTTTAGCACTTGTGTTGGTGCAGGAAACCACTTTTGCACTTGTATTAGTGTGGAAAAAACACTTTTCGCACTTGTGTTAGTGTTGAAAAACCACTTTTCGCACTTGTGTTAGTGTTGAAAAACCACTTTTCGCACTTGTGTTAGTGTTGAAAAACCACTTTTCGCACTTGTGTTGGTGCAGGAAACCACTTTTGCACTTGTATTAGTGTGGAAAAAACACTTTTCGCACTTGTGTTAGTGTTGAAAAACCACTTTTCGCACTTGTGTTAGTGTTGAAAAACCACTTTTCGCACTTGTGTTGGTGCAGGAAACCACTTTTGCACTTGTATTAGTGTGGAAAAAACACTTTTTGCACTTGTGATAGTGTTGAAAAACCACTTTTCGCACTTGTGTTAGTGTTGAAAAACCACCTTTCGCACTTGTGTTGGTACAGGAAACCACTTTTGCACTTGTATTAGTTTGGAAAAACCACTTTTCGCTCTTGTGTTAGTGTTGAAAAACCACTTTTCGCACTTGTGTTAGTGTTGAAAAACCACTTTTCGCACTTGTGTTGGTGCAGGAAACCACTTTTGCACTTGTATTAGTGTGGAAAAAACACTTTTTGCACTTATGATAGTGTTGAAAAACCACTTTTCGCACTTGTGTTAGTGTTGAAAAACCACTTTTCACACTTGTGTTGGTGCAGGAAACCACTTTTGCACTTGTATTAGTGTGGAAAAAACACTTTTTGCACTTGTGATAGTGTTGAAAAACCACTTTTCGCACTTGTGTTAGTGTTGAAAAACCACTTTTCGCACTTGTGTTAGTGTTGAAAAACCACTTTTCGCACCTGTGTTGGTGCAGGAAACCACTTTTGCACTTGTATTAGTGTGGAAAAAACAATTTTTGCACTTGTGATAGTGTTGAAAAACCACTTTCCGCACTTGTGTTAGTGTTGAAAAACCACTTTTTGCACTTGTGTTGGTGCAGGAAACCACTTTTGCACTTGTATTAGTGTGGAAAAACCACTTTTCGCACTTGTGTTAGTGTTGAAAAACTACTTTTCGCACTTGTGTTAGTGTTGAAAAACCACTTTTCGCACTTGTGTTAGTGTTGAAAAACCACTTTTAGCACTTGTGTTGGTGCAGGAAACCACTTTTGCACTTGTATTAGTGTGGAAAAACCACTTTTCGCACTTGTGTTATTGTTGAAAAACCACTTTTCGCACTTGTGTTAGTGTTGAAAAACCAATTTTCGCACTTGTGTTGGTGCAGGAAACCACTTTTGCATTTGTATCAGTGTGGAAAAAACACTTTTTGCACTTGTGATAGTGTTGAAAAACCACTTTTCACACTTGTGTTCGTGTTGAAAAACCACTTTTCGCACTTGTGTTGGTGCAGGAAACCACTTTTGCACTTGTATTAGTGTGGAAAAACCACTTTTTGCACTTGTGATAGTGTTGAAAAACCACTTTTCGCACTTGTGTTAGTGTTGAAAAACCACTTTTCGCACTTGTGTTGGTGCAGGAAACCACTTTTGCACTTGTATTAGTGTGGAAAAACCACTTTTCGCACTTGTGTTAGTGTTGAAAAACCACTTTTCGCACTTGTGTTAGTGTTGAAAAACCACTTTTCGCACTTGTGTTGGTGCAGGAAACCACTTTTGCACTTGTATTAGTGTGGAAAAAACACTTTTTGCACTTGTGATAGTGTTGAAAAACCACTTTTCACACTTGTGTTAGTGTTGAAAAAACACTTTTCGCACTTGTGTTGGTGCAGGAAACCACTTTTGCACTTGTATTAGTGTGGAAAAACCACTTTTTGCACTTGTGTTAGTGTTGAAAAACCACTTTTCGCACTTGTGTTAGTGTTGAAAAACCACTTTTCGCGCTTGTGTTGGTGCAGGAAACTACTTTTGCACTTGTATTAGTGTGGAAAAAACACTTTTTGCACTTGTGATAGTGTTGAAAAACCACTTTTCGCACTTGTGTTAGTGTTGAAAAATCACTTTTAGCACTTGTGTTGGTGCAGGAAACCACTTTTGCACTTGTATTAGTGTGGAAAAAACACTTTTCGCACTTGTGTTAGTGTTGAAAAACCACTTTTCGCACTTGTGTTAGTGTTGAAAAACCACTTTTCGCACTTGTGTTAGTGTTGAAAAACCACTTTTCGCACTTGTGTTGGTGCAGGAAACCACTTTTGCACTTGTATTAGTGTGGAAAAAACACTTTTCGCACTTGTGTTAGTGTTGAAAAACCACTTTTCGCACTTGTGTTAGTGTTGAAAAACCACTTTTCGCACTTGTGTTGGTGCAGGAAACCACTTTTGCACTTGTATTAGTGTGGAAAAAACACTTTTTGCACTTGTGATAGTGTTGAAAAACCACTTTTCGCACTTGTGTTAGTGTTGAAAAACCACCTTTCGCACTTGTGTTGGTACAGGAAACCACTTTTGCACTTGTATTAGTTTGGAAAAACCACTTTTCGCTCTTGTGTTAGTGTTGAAAAACCACTTTTCGCACTTGTGTTAGTGTTGAAAAACCACTTTTCGCACTTGTGTTGGTGCAGGAAACCACTTTTGCACTTGTATTAGTGTGGAAAAAACACTTTTTGCACTTATGATAGTGTTGAAAAACCACTTTTCGCACTTGTGTTAGTGTTGAAAAACCACTTTTCACACTTGTGTTGGTGCAGGAAACCACTTTTGCACTTGTATTAGTGTGGAAAAAACACTTTTTGCACTTGTGATAGTGTTGAAAAACCACTTTTCGCACTTGTGTTAGTGTTGAAAAACCACTTTTCGCACTTGTGTTAGTGTTGAAAAACCACTTTTCGCACCTGTGTTGGTGCAGGAAACCACTTTTGCACTTGTATTAGTGTGGAAAAAACAATTTTTGCACTTGTGATAGTGTTGAAAAACCACTTTCCGCACTTGTGTTAGTGTTGAAAAACCACTTTTTGCACTTGTGTTGGTGCAGGAAACCACTTTTGCACTTGTATTAGTGTGGAAAAACCACTTTTCGCACTTGTGTTAGTGTTGAAAAACTACTTTTCGCACTTGTGTTAGTGTTGAAAAACCACTTTTCGCACTTGTGTTAGTGTTGAAAAACCACTTTTCGCACTTGTGTTGGTGCAGGAAACCACTTTTGCACTTGTATTAGTGTGGAAAAACCACTTTTCGCACTTGTGTTAGTGTTGAAAAACCACTTTTCGCACTTGTGTTAGTGTTGAAAAACCAATTTTCGCACTTGTGTTGGTGCAGGAAACCACTTTTGCATTTGTATCAGTGTGGAAAAAACACTTTTTGCACTTGTGATAGTGTTGAAAAACCACTTTTCACACTTGTGTTAGTGTTGAAAAACCACTTTTCGCACTTGTGTTGGTGCAGGAAACCACTTTTGCACTTGTATTAGTGTGGAAAAACCACTTTTTGCACTTGTGATAGTGTTGAAAAACCACTTTTCGCACTTGTGTTAGTGTTGAAAAACCACTTTTCGCACTTGTGTTGGTGCAGGAAACCACTTTTGCACTTGTATTAGTGTGGAAAAACCACTTTTCGCACTTGTGTTAGTGTTGAAAAACCACTTTTCGCACTTGTGTTAGTGTTGAAAAACCACTTTTCGCACTTGTGTTGGTGCAGGAAACCACTTTTGCACTTGTATTAGTGTGGAAAAAACACTTTTTGCACTTGTGATAGTGTTGAAAAACCACTTTTCACACTTGTGTTAGTGTTGAAAAAACACTTTTCGCACTTGTGTTGGTGCAGGAAACCAATTATGCACTTGTATTAGTGTGGAAAAACCACTTTTCGCACTTGTGTTAGTGTTGAAAAACCACTTTTCGCACTTGTGTTAGTGTTGAAAAACCACTTTTCGCACTTGTGTTGGTGCAGGAAACCACTTTTGCACTTGTATTAGTGTGGAAAAAACACTTTTTGCACTTGTGATAGTGTTGAAAAACCACTTTTCGCACTTGTGTTAGTGTTGAAAAACCACTTTTCGCACTTGTGTTGGTGCAGGAAACCACTTTTGCACTTGTATTAGTGTGGAAAAACCACTTTTCGCACTTGTGTTAGTGTTGAAAAACCACTTTTCGCACTTGTGTTAGTGTTGAAAACCACTTTTCGCACTTGTGTTAGTGTTGAAAAACCACTTTTCGCACTTGTGTTGGTGCAGGAAACCACTTTTGCACTTGTATTAGTGTGGAAAAAACACTTTTTGCACTTGTGATAGTGTTGAAAAACCACTTTTCGCACTTGTGTTAGTGTTGAAAAACCACTTTTCGCACTTGTGTTAGTGTTGAAAAACCACTTTTCGCACCTGTGTTGGTGCAAGAAACCACTTTTGCACTTGTATTAGTGTGGAAAAAACAATTTTTGCACTTGTGATAGTGTTGAAAAACCACTTTTCGCACTTGTGTTAGTGTTGAAAAACCACTTTTTGCACTTGTGTTGGTGCAGGAAACCACTTTTGCACTTGTATTAGTGTGGAAAAACCACTTTTCGCACTTGTGTTAGTGTTGAAAAACTACTTTTCGCACTTGTGTTAGTGTTGAAAACCACTTTTCGCACTTGTGTTAGTGTTGAAAAACCACTTTTCGCACTTGTGTTGGTGCAAGAAACCACTTTTGCACTTGTATTAGTGTGGAAAAACTACTTTTCGCACTTGTGTTAGTGTTGAAAAACAACTTTTCGCACTTGTGTTAGTGTTGAAAAACCAATTTTCGCACTTGTGTTGGTGCAGGAAACCACTTTTGCATTTGTATTAGTGTGGAAAAAACACTTTTTGCACTTGTGATAGTGTTGAAAAACCACTTTTCGCACATGTGTTAGTGTTGAAAAACCACTTTTCGCACTTGTGTTGGTGCAGGAAACCACTTTTGCACTTGTATTAGTGTGGAAAAACCACTTTTCGCACTTGTGTTAGTGTTGAAAAACCACTTTTCGCACTTGTGTTAGTGTTGAAAAACCACTTTTCGCACTTGTGTTGGTGCAGGAAACCACTTTTGCACTTGTATTAGTGTGGAAAAACCACTTTTTGCACTTGTGATAGTGTTGAAAAACCACTTTTAGCACTTGTGTTAGTGTTGAAAAACCACTTTTCGCACTTGTGTTGGTGCAGGAAACCACTTTTGCACTTGTATTCGTGTGGAAAAACCACTTTTCGCACTTGTGTTAGTGTTGAAAAACCACTTTTCGCACTTGTGTTAGTGTTGAAAAACCACTTTTCGCACTTGTGTTGGTGCAGGAAACCACTTTTGCACTTGTATTAGTGTGGAAAAAACACTTTTTGCACTTGTGATAGTGTTGAAAAACCACTTTTCACACTTGTGTTAGTGTTGAAAAACCACTTTTCGCACTTGTGTTGGTGCAGGAATCCAATTATGCACTTGTATTAGTGTGGAAAAACCACTTTTCGCACTTGTGTTAGTGTTGAAAATCCACTTTTCGCACTTGTGTTAGTGTTGAAAAACCACTTTTCGCACTTGTGTTGGTGCAGGAAACCACTTTTGCACTTGTATTAGTGTGGAAAAAACACTTTTTGCACTTGTGATAGTGTTGAAAAACCACTTTTCGCACTTGTGTTAGTGTTGAAAAACCACTTTTCGCACTTGTGTTGGTGCAGGAAACCACTTTTGCACTTGTATTAGTGTGGAAAAACCACTTTTCGCACTTGTGTTAGTGTTGAAAAACCACTTTTCGCACTTGTGTTAGTGTTGAAAACCACTTTTCGCACTTGTGTTAGTGTTGAAAAACCACTTTTCGCACTTGTGTTGGTGCAGGAAACCACTTTTGCACTTGTATTAGTGTGGAAAAAACACTTTTTGCACTTGTGATAGTGTTGAAAAACCACTTTTCGCACTTGTGTTAGTGTTGGAAAACCACTTTTCGCACTTGTGTTAGTGTTGAAAAACCACTTTTCGCACCTGTGTTGGTGCAGGAAACCACTTTTGCACTTGTATTAGTGTGGAAAAAACAATTTTTGCACTTGTGATAGTGTTGAAAAACCACTTTTCGCACTTGTGTTAGTGTTGAAAAACCACTTTTCGCAATTGTGTTGGTGCCGGAAACCACTTTTGCACTTGTATTAGTGTGGAAAAAACACTTTTTGCACTTGTGTTAGTGTTGAAAAAACACTTTTCGCACTTGTGTTAGTGTTGAAAAACCACTTTTCGCGCTTGTGTTGGTGCAGGAAACTACTTTTGCACTTGTATTAGTGTGGAAAAAACACTTTTTGCACTTGTGATAGTGTTGAAAAACCACTTTTCGCACTTGTGTTAGTGTTGAAAAACCACTTTTCGCACTTATGTTGGTGCAGGAAACCACTTTTGCACTTGTATTAGTGTGGAAAAACCACTTTTCGCACTTGTGTTAGTGTTGAAAAACCACTTTTTGCACTTGTGTTAGTGTTGAAAAATCACTTTTAGCACGTGTTGGTGCAGGAAACCACTTTTGCACTTGTATTAGTTTGGAAAAAACTTTTTGCACTTGTGTTAGTGTTGAAAAACCACTTTTCGCACTTGTGTTAGTGTTGAAAAACCACTTTTCGCAATTGTGTTGGTGCCGGAAACCACTTTTGCACTTGTATTAGTGTGGAAAAAACACTTTTTGCACTTGTGATAGTGTTGAAAAACCACTTTTCGCACTTGTGTTAGTGTTGAAAAACCACTTTTCGCACTTGTGTTGGTGCAGGAAACCACTTTGCACTTGTATTAGTGTGGAAAACCACTTTTCGCACTTGTGTTAGTGTTGAAAAACCACTTTTCGCACTTGTGTTAGTGTTGAAAAACCACTTTTCGCACTTGTGTTGGTGCAGGAAACCACGTTTGCACTTGTATTAGTGTGGAAAAACCACTTTTCGCACTTGTGATAGTGTTGAAAAACCACTTTTCACACTTTTGTTAGTGTTGAAAAACCACTTTTCGCACTTGTGTTGGTGCAGGAAACCACTTTTGCACTTGTATTAGTGTGGAAAAACCACTTTTTGCACTTGTGTTAGTGTTGAAAAACCACTTTTCGCACTTGTGTTAGTGTTGAAAAACCACTTTTCGCGCTTGTGTTGGTGCAGGAAACTACTTTTGCACTTGTATTAGTGTGGAAAAAACACTTTTTGCACTTGTGATAGTGTTGAAAAACCACTTTTCGCACTTGTGTTAGTGTTGAAACATCACTTTTAGCACTTGTGTTGGTGCAGGAAACCACTTTTGCACTTGTATTAGTGTGGAAAAAACACTTTTCGCACTTGTGTTAGTGTTGAAAAACCACTTTTCGCACTTGTGTTAGTGTTGAAAAACCACTTTTCGCACTTGTGTTAGTGTTGAAAAACCACTTTTCGCACTTGTGTTGGTGCAGGAAACCACTTTTGCACTTGTATTAGTGTGGAAAAAACACTTTTCGCACTTGTGTTAGTGTTGAAAAACCACTTTTCGCACTTGTGTTAGTGTTGAAAAACCACTTTTTGCACTTGTGTTGGTGCAGGAAACCACGTTTGCACTTGTATTAGTGTGGAAAAACCACTTTTCGCACTTGTGATAGTGTTGAAAAACCACTTTTCACACTTGTGTTAGTGTTGAAAAACCACTTTTCGCACTTGTGTTGGTGCAGGAAACCACTTTTGCACTTGTATTAGTGTGGAAAAACCACTTTTTGCACTTGTGTTAGTGTTGAAAAACCACTTTTCGCACTTGTGTTAGTGTTGAAAAACCACTTTTCGCGCTTGTGTTGGTGCAGGAAACTACTTTTGCACTTGTATTAGTGTGGAAAAAACACTTTTTGCACTTGTGATAGTGTTGAAAAACCACTTTTCGCACTTGTGTTAGTGTTGAAACATCACTTTTAGCACTTGTGTTGGTGCAGGAAACCACTTTTGCACTTGTATTAGTGTGGAAAAAACACTTTTCGCACTTGTGTTAGTGTTGAAAAACCACTTTTCGCACTTGTGTTAGTGTTGAAAAACCACTTTTCGCACTTGTGTTAGTGTTGAAAAACCACTTTTCGCACTTGTGTTGGTGCAGGAAACCACTTTTGCACTTGTATTAGTGTGGAAAAAACACTTTTCGCACTTGTGTTAGTGTTGAAAAAACACTTTTCGCACTTGTGTTAGTGTTGAAAAACCACTTTTCGCACTTGTGTTGGTGCAGGAAACCACTTTTGCACTTGTATTAGTGTGGAAAAAACACTTTTTGCACTTGTGATAGTGTTGAAAAACCACTTTTCGCACTTGTGTTAGTGTTGAAAAACCACTTTTCGCACTTGTGTTGGTGCAGGAAACCACTTTTGCACTTGTATTAGTTTGGAAAAACCACTTTTCGCTCTTGTGTTAGTGTTGAAAAACCACTTTTCGCACTTGTGTTAGTGTTGAAAAACCACTTTTCACACTTGTTTTGGTGCAGGAAACCACTTTTGCACTTGTATTAGTGTGGAAAAAACACTTTTTGCACTTGTGATAGTGTTGAAAAACCACTTTTCGCACTTGTGTTAGTGTTGAAAAACCACTTTTCGCACTTGTGTTAGTGTTGAAAAACCACTTTTCGCACCTGTGTTGGTGCAGGAAACCACTTTTGCACTTGTAGTAGTGTGGAAAAAACAATTTTTGCACTTGTGATAGTGTTGAAAAACCACTTTTCACACTTGTGTTAGTGTTGAAAAACCACTTTTTGCACTTGTGTTGGTGCAGGAAACCACTTTTGCACTTGTATTAGTGTGGAAAAACCACTTTTCGCACTTGTGTTAGTGTTAAAAAACTACTTTTCGCACTTGTGTTAGTGTTGAAAAACCACTTTTCGCACTTGTGTTAGTGTTGAAAAACCACTTTTCGCACTTGTGTTGGTGCAGGAAACCACTTTTGCACTTGTATTAGTGTGGAAAAACCACTTTTCGCACTTGTGTTAGTGTTGAAAAACCACTTTTCACACTTGTGTTAGTGTTGAAAAACCAATTTTCGCACTTGTGTTGGTGCAGGAAACCACTTTTGCATTTGTATTAGTGTAGAAAAAACACTTTTTGCACTTGTGATAGTGTTGAAAAACCACTTTTCACACTTGTGTTAGTGTTGAAAAACCACTTTTCGCACTTGTGTTGGTGCAGGAAACCACTTTTGCACTTGTATTAGTGTGGAAAAACCACTTTTCGCACTTGTGTTAGTGTTGAAAAACCACTTTTCGCACATGTGTTAGTGTTGAAAAACCACTTTTCGCACTTGTGTTGGTGCAGGAAACCACTTTTGCACTTGTATTAGTGTGGAAAAAACACTTTTTGCACTTGTGATAGTGTTGAAAAACCCACTTTTCGCACTTGTGTTAGTGTTGAAAAACCACTTTTCGCACTTGTGTTGGTGCAGGAAACCACTTTTGCACTTGTATTAGTGTGGAAAAACCACTTTTCGCACTTGTGTTAGTGATGAAAAACCACTTTTCGCACTTGTGTTAGTGTTGAAAACCACTTTTCGCACTTATGTTAGTGTTGAAAAACCACTTTTCGCACTTGTGTTGGTGCAGGAAACCACTTTTGCACTTGTATTAGTGTGGAAAAAACACTTTTTGCACTTGTGATAGTGTTGAAAAACCACTTTTCGCACTTGTGTTAGTGTTGAAAAACCACTTTTCGCACTTGTGTTAGTGTTGAAAAACCACTTTTCGCACCTGTGTTGGTGCAGGAAACCACTTTTGCACTTGTATTAGTGTGGAAAAACCACTTTTCGCACTTGTGTTAGTGTTGAAAAACTACTTTTCGCACTTGTGTTAGTGTTGAAAAACCACTTTTCGCACTTGTGTTAGTGTTGAAAAACCACTTTTCGCACTTGTGTTGGTGCAGGAAACCACTTTTGCACTTGTATTAGTGTGGAAAAACCACTTTTTGCACTTGTGTTAGTGTTGAAAAACCACTTTTCGCACTTGTGTTAGTGTTGAAAAACCAATTTTCGCACTTGTGTTGGTGCAGGAAACCACTTTTGCATTTGTATTAGTGTGGAAACAACACTTTTTGCACTTGTGATAGTGTTGAAAAACCACTTTTCGCACTTGTGTTAGTGTTGAAAAACCACTTTTCGCACTTGTGTTGGTGCAGGAAACCACTTTTGCACTTGTATTAGTGTGGAAAAAACCACTTTTCGCACTTGTGTTAATGTTGAAAAACCACTTTTCGCACTTGTGTTAGTGTTGAAAAACCACTTTTCGCACTTGTGTTGGTGCAGGAAACCACTTTTGCACTTGTATTAGTGTGGAAAAACCACTTTTCGCACCTGTGTTAGTGTTGAAAAACCACTTTTCGCACTTGTGTTAGTGTTGAAAAACCACTTTTCGCACTTGTGTTGGTGCAGGAAACCACTTTTGCACTTGTATTAGTGTGGAAAAAACACTTTTTGCACTTGTGATAGTGTTGAAAAACCACTTTTCGCACTTGTGTTGGTGCAGGAAACCACTTTTGCACTTGTATTAGTGTGGAAAAACCACTTTTCGCACCTGTGTTAGTGTTGAAAAACCACTTTTCACACTTTTGTTAGTGTTGAAAAACCACTTTTCGCACTTGTGTTGGTGCAGGAAACCACTTTTGCACTTGTATTAGTGTGGAAAAACCACTTTTTGCACTTGTGTTAGTGTTGAAAAACCACTTTTCGCACTTGTGTTAGTGTTGAAAAACCACTTTTCGCGCTTGTGTTGGTGCAGGAAACTACTTTTGCACTTGTATTAGTGTGGAAAAAACACTTTTTGCACTTGTGATAGTGTTGAAAAACCACTTTTCGCACTTGTGTTAGTGTTGAAACATCACTTTTAGCACTTGTGTTGGTGCAGGAAACCACTTTTGCACTTGTATTAGTGTGGAAAAAACACTTTTCGCACTTGTGTTAGTGTTGAAAAACCACTTTTCGCACTTGTGTTAGTGTTGAAAAACCACTTTTCGCACTTGTGTTAGTGTTGAAAAACCACTATTCGCACTTGTGTTGGTGCAGGAAACCACTTTTGCACTTGTATTAGTGTGGAAAAAACACTTTTCGCACTTGTGTTAGTGTTGAAAAACCACTTTTCGCACTTGTGTTGGTGCAGGAAACCACTTTTGCACTTGTATTAGTGTGGAAAAACCACTTTTCGCACTTGTGTTAGTGTTGAAAAACCACTTTTCACACTTGTGTTAGTGTTGAAAAACCACTTTTCGCACTTGTATTAGTGTGGAAAAAACACTTTTTGCACTTGTGATAGTGTTGAAAAACCACTTTTCACACTTGTGTTAGTGTTGAAAAACCACTTTTCGCACTTGTGTTGGTGCAGGAAACCACTTTTGCACTTGTATTAGTGTGGAAAAACCACTTTTCGCACTTGTGTTAGTGTTGAAAAACCACTTTTCGCACTTGTGTTAGTGTTGAAAAACCACTTTTCGCACTTGTGTTGGTGCAGGAAACCACTTTTGCACTTGTATTAGTGTGGAAAAACCACTTTTTGCACTTGTGATAGTGTTGAAAAACCACTTTTCGCACTTGTGTTAGTGTTGAAAAACCACTTTTCGCACTT